>NC_142535.1:5052500-5240000 GCF_056151865.1 Erythranthe guttata | reverse complement strand
ATATCCCACATTTCACGTCGACTCCGCAACGTCTCTGGTAGATATGCAACACTATTATTGCTATACCTCGCCCACTGTCTATCAAACGGAGGAAGCGGACAATTGTCATTCATCTTCACATACACAAAGTGGCTTCCTGATTCAAGAAATAGTATAGTCATCTCGTAAGATAACTGTGAAACACCTTCGGGAGCCCAAAGTGGTAAATAAGTCTGATTGCCCAAGCTGCTAGCCGACAAGACCAACGCGTTGTAATATGTTGCCACAACCACGCCCACGTCCGTGATAGTCATCCACTTCTCATAGGGTGCTGGGGCGTTGTCCCAATAAGCGACACTCGCCAACACCCGATACACTAAATTACCACCACCGAAATAATCCTTGAAGAACTCTTCGTGTGTTTTAATACAGTTATAAACATCCATTCTAACATCCATCCAATCATCCTCGTGGTTCTTCACTGCACACGCGACGCTTCGATAACCACAATTACCATCCCCTTGAACGTCCGTCCACGTCACAACCTCCGGAACAAGGCAGAAATGAAGTTGTCGCATCTAAGGGGGTCGGGGAATTTGACCTATTGCGGGTCCACTCACGGTCGATGAACGAGCACGACCACGGCTAGATCTCTCAGAAGATGAACCACGCCCTCTGTTGCCTCGTGATCGTCCTCGTCCTCGTCCTCGTCCAGACTCTTCACCTTCTCCCGGAAATAATGCAAACTCATGCCCTGACCAATCCCTCTGTGTAGAGTTCGTCCGCGGTCTACCTCTCGGGCAGTCTAGTACTGGTGGCTCATTCATTTCCATAGCCTCGGGATGCATTCGTTCAAAAATGACATATGTCACGTCCGTGATCTCAATTTCTGACCGCTCACGCAAATCATTCATTAACCCTTCTAGCCTGATGGACATTCTCGTTTTCCCCCGTATAGGTCACAAGTCAAAAAAATCTTTTTTTTAGGACTGCTTCTTTTTACTATTTTCACAAAAAGACCTCTTGTAACGAACCTCACCCAAACCACTACCTCATCCTTCGAGTCAAACAACTGAGTAGTGGTAAAATAATCGGTATGATCAACTTCAATTGTAGACGTATCGTCCTGAAAAAAACGTAAAAAAATTGATTTAAAAAAAAAAAAAAAAAAAGGGTTTAAAACGCAAAAGCCCAACTCGGGCGCCCGAAGGTGCAGTGCACGCCCATGTTGGGCGTGCAGTTGGCCTACAAACGCCCAAAATGGGCGTGTAACAGCCAACTGCACGCCCAACATGGGCGTGCACTGCACTGTCGGGCGCCCGAGATGGGCTTTTGAATGTTTACCCCATTTTTTTCGATCGAAAAGACGGAATTTTTACCTCGCTGTGTCCGCTATCCAGATCTTCATCCGATGAACTCATTTATGTTCGTATATCACACCAATAAGAATGATTTGTGAAGAAATCGTCTTGAGAGCGATTTTTTTTAGAGAGAGAGAGAGAGTGTCTTTGAACGGTAAATAGCAATTTTCAAACGGTAAAAAGCAAATCCCACAATTTATTATGTTTCAAACCTAGTGTTTATTAATATTTTCTTAATTGTCTGTGTAAATATGTTCTGTATATGTAATTATATGTTTGGGTGAATATACAATTTTGTTGATAGAATATTTGACTTGATATAGCAATATTGTCTGATTTCGAAATCTGCAAAACCATTTATATTCAATTAATTTAATCAAATGAAATTTTGACTTGTGAAGTAGAATAAAGTCAATTTATATTTAAATAAACTGGAAAAGAGCATGGTCCAGAAGACTATGCATACGTCATCTTGAGTTTTGATTATTCTGTATATTCATAATGTCTACTTGGTTAAGAGGAAGTTTTAAAGTAAAATACAAGACATAAATTCCAGAGGTAAGAAATTTTGATTATAAAATACGTATTAAATAATTCTAACTATTATTTGAACCATTTGTGTAGATAGCTTCAATCAATGATACCACCCCTAAGGTTGTCGGCGCGGCCAAAAAACCAAACAAGTTCACGGGCACGGACTTTGATATTTGGAAGAACAAAATGTTTTTCTACCTTACTACCATGAATTTGGCTAAATTTCTCAATGAGGAGGCACCTAAGGCAAAGGAAGGAGAAAATCCCGAAAAGGACAAGAAAGTCTTCCTAGCCATTGATGCGTGCATTCACTCTGATTTCCTATGCCGTAACTACATCTTGAATTTGCTTGGACGAACTGTTGTACAAAGTTTACAGTCCTATAACGACTGCCAAACTTTTGTGGGATAGTTTGTCCAAGAAATACGAGTCTGAAGATGCAGGTTATAGGAAATTTATAGTGGACAAATTCCAATTTTATCGAACGGTCGATAGCAAAACTGTGAGTGAGCAAGTGAATGAACTTCAACTCATGATTTACGATATTCTCGCCGAAGGTCATGAGGTAAGTGAATCCTATCAAGTGGCTTCCATAATTGGAAAGCTTCCACCGAGTTGGACGGAGTTCAAACACTACATAAGGCACAAGAAATCGGTGCCCAAATGGACGATGGAGGAACTCATAGCAAGGCTCAAGACCGAGGAGGATAATAAAATTACCTACAAGGGTGGCCAATACGAGGCTAAGGCACACGTAGTGGAGAGCTGGAAGTAGAGCAAAAAACGAAAGGGTCCTACATTTACCAAAAGACCAAACAATAAGAATAAAAAAGGTTCACCGGAGCGTGCTTTGTTTGTGGAAAGAATGGACACCTTGCGAAGGATTGCCGCCACCGCAAAAAAAACAATAAAAATGAAGCAAATGTCAACGTGGACTTAGCTACTTCCGAGAACGACAACATGCACCTTTCGGCAGTTGTAACAGAGGCCTACCTATTGAGCGATACTCGAGGATGTTGGGTAGACACCGGGACAACTCGTCACATTTGCTATGACAAGAGCCTGTTCTCCTCCTATAAAAACTTGGAACAAGAACAAAAGCTCTTCATGGGAAATGATGCTTATTCGGTGGTCGAAGGACAAGGACAAGTGATCCTAAAATTCACTTCCGGAAAGGAAGTTACCTTGAACGATGTGCTACAAGTTCCGAATATTAGGAAGAACTTAATCAGTGGTTCTATCCTAACAAAGAAAAGTTTCAAGTTGGCGTTTGAGTCGGACAAATTTGTGCTAACCAAATGAGGGTTCTACGTGGGAAAATGGTACCTATGTGACGGTCTCTTTAAGGCGAACGTAGCCGTTATCGGCAAGAACTAATCAACTTAATTTGTATTAATAATTTTTAGTTTATATGGTTTATTTGCAATTTGTGATACAAGTTGTAAGAACTTATTGTGTTGGAAATATCGTGTGTAAAACAATGTTTTTAAAAAAGTTTTAAACCAGTATATTGCGTTTGCTTAATTTGGTGTTTATTATACAAGTCTGTATAAAATTGTTTACATATATATTTTTGTTAATCAGTTTTCACATTTGCGTAAAGGATAATTTGTTCTTGGAAAATGTGTTCAAGAAAATATTTTTGAGTATATATCTACGTGTAAAGCTTTCATTTTAATAGCTTTAACAGTACAAAGTTTTACAAGATGAGAAGTTTGTCTTAATTGTCGTTTAAATAATTGTCCACAAACTATTAAAAACTCATGTGATCACTATGCCTTTCAACTTTATGGTTTATTTGTGAAATAAAGAAAGTTGGTTATAATATTATATTTGTTTAAATAAAGGAATTATTTGTCAAAACTCACATAAGTGTAATTACAATGAACCCAAATTTATTTCCTATTTTTAAGATAAATCCAAAATATCTTTTATTAATAAAAGTTAATTGAGTATCACAATTATACCCTTACCTTATTATAACGTATCTTAGAATTTAATTCCTTGAAATCACGTTCTCAATCACACCCACAAATCCCGCTGCACAAATCTTTTTTTTTTCCTCTCTAGATTTTATTTTCTCTTTTTTTTTTCTTTCTATTCACCGTTGCATCTCTCCTTCCGTTCAACTCTTCTTTTCTCCCAATAGCCCTAACCCCAGCCTTCACCCGACGACACACCAGCCCCCATCGGCGCCACCCCAGGCCCCTCACCGGCGCCGCCCCAGCCCCCCACCTGATGCCGCCCCAGCCACCCCCCCCCCCCCCCCCCCCCCCCCAATTTCGTCTCTCTTCACTGTAGTCGAACGATATCTATGCGATTGTAGAAAAAAGGTAATTTTTTTTTCCTTTCAATCATCTTTCCAATGGTTTTAGGGTTTGTGGGGAAGGTTTATTATTTGATCAAGATATTGTGAAAAAGACTATTAATTCTTATAAATTATTTTTTTTTCTTATTCAAATTGATACAGTGACCCTTGTTATTGAAATTTGACAACAACTGTTGGTTGGAGCCGAATTTGGCGATTAACGGATTGGATGAGTGCCGTTTCTTTGGATCGACGATCATGATTTATATTTCTATGAACCTGTTTTTTCATTTTATGTTTAACCACAAAATATTTTTTATATATTATTAATGTGTTGGTGTGTGAGTGTGTTTTCTTGAACGTGTGTTAGTGTGTGTTTGCTGGAGGTGGGGGCGGGCGGTGGCGGAGGAGATTTGGAGGTGGTGGATGAAAGAAGTATGGATATCTAATGGACGAAAGAAGTATGGATTTTTTATAGTGGTTTTCAATAATTATGTACAGATTTTTGTAGTGGTTTTCAATATTTTACATATACCACTATAAAAATCTGTACAAAAATTATAGTGGTTTTCAATAATTACTGTACATATCTTTATATAATTGTATATACAGAGTGGTTTTTATGTTGACATAATTGTTATATATAGTGGTTTTCAAGTTTACATAATTGTTATACAGAGTAGTTTTCATATTTATATTGTTGTTTATACATAGTGGTTTTCACATAGTGGATTATGTTAATGTAAAGTGGATTACGTTTTTTACAGTAATTTTACAACGGTTTTTGATAAATTTGTAGTAGTTTCCGATGAGTATATTGTGGATTTTAATTTTTGTAACCCGTGTGGACAAAAAATTAAGTGGATTATTTCACTAATTTAATAGTGATTTTCGATGAACATGTAGTGAATTACACTAATTTAACAGTGGGTTACACTAATTTAATAGTGGGATTACATTAATATTAAGGTGGATTATACTTATTTTATAGTAATTTTTACTTTATTTTCATAGTGGCTTTCGATAAATTTAATGATTTTCGATTATTATGTAGTGATTTTTTTTATATAAAATATGAACGATTTAAAAAAACTGAAATAAAATAAAAAATAAAAAATAAAAAAATAACAAAGTTTTGGTTTAAATTTCGAAATAAAAAAACCTATTAAAGAAAAGCAAAAAAAATCTGGAAAAACACTAAAATTAAATTTGGTGCGTGAGATAGGGAGAGAGAATATGAGGTGGGTGAGATAGTGGAGAGAAATAAGGGATTTGCATATTTAATTTTTTTTAATGATTTTCTATAATAATATGATATGGTAACTTTGATTAATAGTAAATAGGGGCATTTTGGATAATTTGAATCAATTGGATTTATAGTAAATATCAATTAAAAAAAAAAGATTTATTAAGAAGTCAAAATTGAATGGAGGGGTTTTGGCAAATAGCCCCTTAAATAAAACTTGGTTTTATTTGGAAAATATGATTAATAAATGAGAAATTTGCGTCGAGACAAAATATGTGAAAAAGGCTTTAAAAGCTCTAACTATTAGAGTATGCACATCGACATGTGTTTCAATCGACATGATCAAAACTCAAATTTATTGGGCGACTTGTGGGGAAGCTCTTTATCAAATTTTAACAAAAGAAAAAAGGGCGAATGGCAAAAAGACCCATCACATGGGACTTAAATGTATTTTGGTCCACAAAAAAAAAAAAAACAGTCTCTCACCCCATGTCTTTAGTCTAAAATACCCTCCATAATATAATTCTTATCAATTCCACCCATTATGCTCTAACTTCCTTAATATTACACATTGACCTCGGATTTAAACAAATATATCACATTAACCCCCAATTTTTTTTTTCAGAAAATAATATTTTTTCTGAATTTTTTTTTCCGGCCAGATTCCGGCGTTGACTTTTTTTTTTTTTTTGAAAACTTTATTTTTCCTGAATTTTTTTTCCGCCCGGTCAACCACCGTTGACCGCCGGTCTCCGGCGTTGACTTTTTTTTTTTTTTTTTTTTTGAATTTTTGTTTTCTTAGAAAAAAATATTTTAATTAATATTACTATCTTGACTATTAAATTACTGTCTCAGACAGTAATATTACTGTTTGGGACAGTAATATTATGAATATTATTTTCGCGAACAGTAATATTATTAATATTATTGTCTAAGACAATTAAATTACTATTGGATACAGTAATTTAGGAGCCAAGGTAGTAATATTAATTAAAATAATTTTTTTTAAGAAAAAAAAAGTCAATTAACAGTTAAATTACTGTCTTCGACAGTTAAATAACTGTTGGAGACAGTAATTTAGCAACAGTAATATTAATTAAATTTTTTTTAGAAATAAAAAAAGTCAATTAACAGTTAAATTACTGTCTCCGGCAGTTAAATAACTGTTGGAGACAGTAATTTAGCAACGAATACAGTAATATTAGTTAAAAAAATTAAAAAATAAATAAATTAATCGCTAAATTACTGTCTTCGACAGTTAAATAACTGCTGGAGACAGTAATTTAATAGCAAAGACAATAATATTAATTAAAATATTTTTGAAGAAAAAAAAAAGTCAATTTACAATTAAATTACTGTCTCCGACAGTTAAATAACTGTCGGAGACAGTAATTTAGCAGCCATGACAGTGATATTAATTAAAATATTTTTTTTAAGAAAAAACAAAATTATTAAAAAAAAAAAAAGTCATCGCCGGAGACCGCGGTCAACGGCAGTTGGAAAAAAATTACGGGGAAAAAAAGTTTTTCAAAAAAAAAAAAAAAAAAAAAAAAAAAGTCAACGCCGGAGACCAGCGGCCTTCGGTGGCGGCGGGTCAAAATTGGGGTCAAAATTGAAATTAGGGTTAAAATTGATGAAATTGGGCTAAATTGAGGTGTAAATCATGAAATTGGTGTTGAATTGGGTTTCAATGAATTGGAGGTAATTTTGGTATATATAAAATGATTTTCCTGATTTGCAAATAAGTTTGAATGGACTGGATTTATTTGAAAGACAAAAAAGTTGATGTTCCTCTTTTAATTAAGTGCCCTTGTCATGGGCCTATTTGCCATTTGCCCAAGAAAAAATAATAACATTCCGTTTGAGTTATGAAAATATATAAAATTCAGCTATAAATATCTCAAAATGTGGGGGTATTTAACTACAAGTTAAATAGGTTTGTAATGTCCTTAAAGGATACTGTGAGGCAATATAATATTCGACAATCAATTATCAATTTGCTCTCATACTTTACTATATAATGTAAGTCTCGACATATTCGTCGTAGACATATAATGCGATACATTTACTCTCTAATGGATTGAATTTCCATTGATTTTGAGAAATCCAAAGATGACCGAGCGGATCCATTTAATAAAGGTTTATCTAGCGAGAGAGTTAAATGTGCATCGAGGGGAATAAGTTTAAAGCCTAAATAACTAAGTTGCCTTACACGGAAACCCAACTTAGCGATTGGAGATCCCACGGACCAAGTTCAATAGGATAACCAGTTCTGTGTAACTTAAATAAATGGAGCACTTAGGAGTTTTAACTTCACCTTATTCCTATGATGCAATAAGTGCAACATACGACGTTTAAAAATGTTAAGCTATTGCTTTTAATGATGTCTATATCGTGTAAATTATTGACCGGAGTCAATGATTATTCAATGGTTAAAGTTCAAAAAACTCCATTGACTCCGGTTTTTGACTAAAAGACAGCATTGGAGGTGGCTGTTGGTGGCGGCATTTGGGCGGAGTTCGGCGGGGTGGTTGGATCTGGGAGGAGTAGGTCGTGGGCCACCGAAATTCGATGGATCTGGCTGTGGGCTGCTGGAATTTGATGAATCTGTTCGTGGATGACCGGAACAAGGTGTGTGTGACCAGTGGCGGATCTAGCTATGGTCTAGGGTGTGCAGTTGCACACACTTGATTTTAAACAAATAATACCGTTATACATAAGTTGACAAGAAAAGCATTTGGTTGAGTTGGTAAAGATGTTCCTTCTTTTGTTAATTGGTCCCGGGTTCGAACCCCCAGCCTCTAAAAAGTTGATTTTTTTTCAAATCTTTACATTTTTCACCCTTTTTCTCTTTAAATATTTACACAATTCACCTAAAATTTTTAAATTGTAAATTTTTGGTCCATTTTCTCTTTAAATATTTACACAATTCACCTAAACTTTTTAAATTGTAAATTTTTGGTCCATTTTCTCTTTAAATATTTACACAATTCACCTAAATTGTAAATTTTTGGTCCACTATTTTTATAAAGTGATATTTAAATTTTTTATTCAACAATTTAGCACCCCCTTGGCAAAAATCCTGGATCCGCCACTGTGTGTGACTAGATATGGAGGAAGACATATAGACGAAGAAGATGAAAAAGAAGACAAAAAGATAAATAGAAAAGGGAGAGAGAGGGGGAGATATGCTGTGGACCTGTGGTATAGAGGAAAAAAAAAAATTATTGCTAAGAGATATTGATGGGTGTAAGTGGGTTTTGTGGAGATGAAAAAGGTGATGAAGATGATAGGGAAGGATGTCTGTTTGCAGTGACGAGAGAAGACGATGGGAGAGATGAGAGAGGAGATAAACAAATATGAAAAAAATGGGTGTCGTGAATAATAAAGGAAATATGTGTAAAAAACAGAATAATAAAGTGAATAGAGTGTGTGAAAGATAATAAAATAGTAAATTTAAAACATTAAAAATAATAAAATAATTAAAATTGTAAGGAATTAAAAAAACCCGGGTCGACCCCAGTTGAACCGGTCCGACCGTGATCCAAATGCCGATCCGGTTTTGTGTCCGGTCCGGTTCTGATAACATTGAGTGAAACTACTCCATCGAGTTTGATTTCTAGAATAAAACTCGTTTGAGTTCAACTCGATTAACGATGAAAATAAACTCAAACGGACAAAGAATTAGCACAAAACCCCATGTGAAAACTAGTCAATGCCAAGAAAGACCATACGAGCTCGACGCACGACACACTCGTGGTTTGAGTGACTGGGCATGTGTTTTTAGACCTAAAAATACCGAAATACCCTTTAAATTAGAATTTCCAAAAAATGACAAATTCACCCCACGTTTTTCATAAGTCTAATGAAGTTTTCCAAATTTTTATTCAGCTCCAAACATTTTCAGAAATGCCCCTCTTCAACCTCAAGATCAAAGCTTCCTTTCCGGCCCAAAAAATTATGTTCGCCACACCTTTTCATAAGATAACTTTTTAAATGCTATGATCAAGTCTCGTAGATATAAAGTCGCATTTATGGTTTTAATAAAGGCGCTTAAACGCTTTCTATCGATATTAAGTAATTTCTATACTGTAATTAATAGAGTTTTTTTTTTTTTTGATAAGTAGTAACTAATAGAGTTAGTTAGTTAATTAGTTACGCTGTATAATAAATACTGTGTAGAAGATAAGCTGAAACCCAATTTCATTTAACAAACTAAAACATAATCTGGAAAAAAGAGGTTATCAAATTAAAAGCTCAATAGTGTAATCATAAGAAATAATAACATTATCATCAATAACCAAATTGCTTAGTTAACAATTTCATCTATAGTCCATGGTAAAGAATTACGATTATCGTGCAACAGCTTCGACCGAGATTTCTATATCTAGCTGACAACAATTTTTCTCATTAATAAATCCTTTTATAGGATCGTTAATAGTCGCAAGCTTCATGAAAGGATCCCATCCCCATTTATTGGACGTGGAATCCGAAAACCATTGAGTACCTGCAAATAAACATTGCGAGTTAGACTGAAAAAAAAAAGAAGATATTATCTCATATTATGATCCGACTAACATTGTGGTCGAACTTATTAGAAATTTAATTAATTAGTATAATTGTACCGAGGACATGTTTTTTAAAATTTAATCCCAAAATCCCCATATGTTTTGATTTTATCGAAGAGTAGCAATGTATGGCAGTGGATTATATTGCAAACATGAGCAAGTCAAAGAAACCACTTACTACTTTTTATTTTGTGTTTTTCGGAAACTTGGTTTTTGATCTGTATAGTAAAACATGCTTTGACACTCTCGGAACCAATGTAGTACAAAAAGATAGCTACGCCATTTCCCTTTGCTCCTCCACATCCTTTTGGATGAAGCAAAACATTCCTAATTTCATCAACAAAACTCAAGTTAGTATGTATTCCAAGTGCAAGAATAATATGCAAAGATCGAAAAAAGATAATTGTAATTCATTATAATAGTAAAGAGTTTACTGCATTTAGTACCCTTGTTTATATCGAATTGCTAAAAAAAATATCACCGGATATAAATTTTAGCAAAACCACCCCCACATTTTTGCCTACAAAAACCTAAAAGATGCTTTTTTCGGGGTACTTTGTTAATAAAATTGAATCGCAGGGTGTTTTGCTAATATTTATAACACGTAGTGTCTTTTAACATTTATACTAAACACAAGTCACTACAAAAATTAAATCTTTTGAGTGACAACACCTATTTTTCACATAATTAGACAAAAAATATTGTCAATAGGCTTGTTACTAATGGGGTACGATGTCTCTAATGCTCTATAGTGACAATAGAAAATGATTAAGTGACAAAAAAAATAGCTATTAGTGACAAAAAAAAATGTTATCACTTAATATATGCATATATCTAATGACAACTTTTGGATTTGTAGCAATTGGGATGTCGCTAATGCAACATTTTCATGTAGTGAGTGTTAAATAATATTAACCCTAATGGTGAAAGATGTACCATTTTTTGCCTCCTGCTTTGAATGTTTCAGACTTCCAAACATCTCCCAATTTGGAGAAGTTTCGAATCTTCCAATCACGTTTGTAAGGAGTTACGGTTTTCTTCAGAGACAAACATCCGGTCAACGCATTAGTATTGACCACAAAAACCTCAGCACCAAACACACACTTGTCATCAACTAGGTATCCGTTCGATGGTTCAGACATAACTTTCTTAGAGATAAATTTAGAAAATCCCCATTCCGACTTCATTGTTTGGAAACGTCTTGTTATTCCTGCCCAAAGTGACATGGGCAAATAAGTAATTTCACATTGTGACCGAAAGACGTTGGTTATTATTTTGAATAGGCATCGATCGAACAATAATAATAATACCTAGTGAACAAAGATAGTTGCCGGAATTTTGATTAAAGAGAAAGATGCTAAAGACAGCATTAACTACCCGGTTTGCGGGTAGTGAACTATTTTCCACCATAGCCAAATATAAAGAAATATGGTTCTTATCATTTCCGACATTGTCGTCTCCATCGGGATAGATTATTAGTCTCCTGTAATTAGGTTAGATTTTCTCATTAAACAACTAATGTAATTTAATTTCATAATTAATGTCAATACAAATATACATACCACTTGTGATTTCCAGCGACGAATTCCTTAGTCTCGTATTTCTGAATCCCTTGACTTTCGAGCAAGGAGAACGATTTAATCTTGAATAAAAAAATGTGCAGGTGGTACTTCTCTTGTTTCCATGGCCGTTAATTCTGAAAGCAACAATGGAATCAAATAATTCAAGTTCGTACGTACGTATTTCCATTTAATATAAATATTAGGACAAAGAAAATAAAAAGACCATATACTCATAGTTTTGTGAGAGTTTTCGTACCATGTATCAAAGATATCTTGGTTCTTTTCAACTAATAATTGTTTATTCAATATGTTTTTATTATTCAAGAAATCATCTTAAAATAACGACTGAATATTCCTTATTTTCCGATTAATTTACAAAGTAAGGTAATTAAATAACAAAGGAAATAAAATCCCATGCATGCAAAACTAATAACTATGGAAATCTTCGTGTTACCATTTGATTCATTGAAATCTTGAAATATTGTTAGTATATCTGTTATAGTTTTATGTTTATTTGACCAGAAAAAAAAAAAAAAAAAAAAAAAAAACTGAAATGATGTTTACATAGTGAAAAATTGATAGATCACATAGTAATTTCAATATTTATTAATTTTCATATTTTAGAACCTTGCTTTCTCTAAAAGTAGATCTCCCAAGCAAAAAAAATATCTGGCGGCTAATTTTCGATTCATACGAACAAATTTGAGGTAATTTTATATTTTTACGATTCGTGAATTATGTATGTCTCGAATAAAAAAAAAAAACAAAACAAAAACCATTTATGCTACTTCCGTGTTGTTCAACACGATACCCGGTTTTCAATTTGTTTGTTTTGTTTTTTAATTCGGTGTTGTTTAACATGGAATCCCAAATTGCATATGGGGATTTCGTGTTGACAAACACCAAATAACCAAAAACAAATTCTTATAAATAAAAAGAATACTCTATCTGGAAATCGAAATAATCGTCATCCATTTGGTTATTGTCGCTTACTAGTTCAATAAAATCCGAAAACGTAACAATTTGATAGATTGAAGAGAAAATTTGTTAAATTTTAGAAATTTTTGGAATTACGTTGAAAATTACTCTGCAACCTATCAAAAGCCCTTTTGCGTCAAATATACAGAATTATAGTATTTTCCAACAATATTGTTGTCTTCCTTAGGATAAATTATCAGTCTCTTGTACAAGTTCAAGCATCATTGAATTACTTATTTATTAATATAATAGTTGTACATTTCTTCTATATAAGATGGACAACTACTTTTTTTTGGCTGAAATTAAGGCAATACGTAAGGGAAAATTACAGTTTTCACCCCTCAAGTTTGCACCAATTTCACATTTGGTCCGTAATGTTCACAAAAAAATATATTTGGTCCATCATGTTTCAATAATTTAACATTTGTCCTTTCCTTCAATTTACCATTAGTCGGATAGTTAAGGCAATGATGGGTACACATTTGATTCCGTTAGTACTAACGGAAAATTAACGGAAATGACTGAAAGTGTTTAATTTTTGAAACATGAGGAACCAAATGTAAAATCAGTGCAAACTTGAGGGATAAAAAAACTGTATTTTTTTAAATATGAAAATAATCTATCCCTGGAGATCCGCCCCTGGAGTCACAAACATCAACAAATTGCTTGTCTCCTAATTGTCCTTTTATAGTAGGAGTTTTTTAATTTCAGTACAATGACCTTTGGTTTACTTACTTTCTATAAACTTCGTGCATAAGGCGGATACAAGTTATGTATCACGGATGCCAGAAACATCGACTCGGGTAATCGGGGAAACAATTTTTCTGGAAAATAAGGATATGGGAGCTTCGGAAAAATGCGTAAAAATTAAAATTATCGGGTAAATTTATAAATATACTATATAAACATATACAAGTTTTTATTTATCTATAAATTCTTTTTATATATTTTCATAAACATATTCAAAATAAATTTTACTATCAACAATCAATTTGCAATTGATCATTAAATCGTGTAAATAATTAGGAAAACAACAAAAATATTTGAAAATTTGATATTCAACATGTTTCTAACTTTTTAGAAATTGCAAAATTACCCATAAGTTTGGTAGGTGTCCTCGAGTGTTCGATACGAAACGTGTCCGAAACGCGAAAACCTTAAGAAGTTAAAGTTGAAGTTTCTGTACTACATAGGATACAAGTATACTTATATTAGATAGGGTTAATATGCTAGGAGTCCCTCAAACCAAACCTAATTTGAACTAAATGACAAGTCCAATTTCATTCTTTTAATTAAATCCTTAATTTAAAATAATATATGAGCCACATCCCTAATATTTTTTATATCCCAATCTTGCCCTTATACCCTAAATCTTATAAACTAAATATTACGTTTTTTTTATCAGATCTATTCTTCTTCTCTTTTTTCTCTTTTTTTCTCTCTCTCAATCTCACGCTCTCTTCCTCAATCTCGTCTCTCTCTCCCTCTCAATCTCCCGCTCTCTCTCCCTCGATCTCGTCTCTCTCTCTCTCAATCTCCTGTCCTCTCTCTCTATCTCTCGCCACCACTCCATGATTGAGGAAGGTGGTGGCTATGGCGACGACCACGGCGGTGGAGGCGGTTGCATATGGAAAACAACTATGACGGTAAGAAAGCTACAACGGTGGGAGGAGGCGTTGTGGTGGCGCGCGCGGCGTTGGGTTGTTGTCCCAGCGGCGACGCTCGAGGTTCGAGGATGATGCTCGTGGTGCGGTGATGCTGGGGTAGGCGATGGCGGCGTGTGTGGGGTTGGCGATGGTGGCGTGGATGGGAGTGGGTGACCTTGTCGTCACGGATCTAGGGTTTGGAGGGTGGATCTAGGGTTTGGTTTGGAAGATTCATAATTTTTCGATTTGATTTCTGAAGTTGTCTATGAGTTACTATGAGTGTTTGACGGCTAGGGTTCAAAGAGGAGTTAGGGTTTCAAGAATATGGGGTTAGAGATGTCTACGGATTACTATGGTTTTCTATGGTATCCTATGGGTGTCTATAGATGTATATGGCCGATTTTTTTTATATTTTTTAAATTTATAATTTTCAATATTTTGTAGAAAAAGATATATTTCTATAATAGTGAAAAATACGAAAATGAAAAAAAAAAAAAAGAAAAAAAAACGTAACATAACTTTCTTCTACGTAAAAAAAAATAATAAAAAAATGTTAGATCCAAATTTGAATATGTTAAATAAAGAATAAAAAAATGATAAATGCAATTTAAATATTACTTGGTGCATATTTCATATTTTTTGAATGAAGGGCATTTCTGGAATGAAATTTATAAAGGATGTGAAGCAAAAGTTTAGTTAGACTTGTCATTTAGTTCTAATAAGTTTTGTCACTAGGGACCTATATCTTAAGACCCCTATTAGATAAACCAAGATAATAGCCAATATTGTCACAATTGCGGACTGCTATGAGAAATAATTTGGCAAACTATAATTCAAGAAAAAAACACAACATCATTCAATCATATACACTTTATATAACCTTTTTAAATTATATAATACCAGCCATTGTTCCTAGGCTTGCCTCCCTTATTAACCAATTACCACCATCAAGCTATGATGCACGGACACTGATAGGCGGACACGGCGATACGCGGATACGGACACAGTGATACTGCATTTCCAAAAAACTAGAATACGGACACGCGGGGATACGCGTAAACATAAAAAAATATAGGGGTATACTTACAAATTATTAACATATAGGGATACATTTATAAATTGTAAAAATATATTTATAAGTCACCAAATCGAATAAGAGAGCCGCTCGCCCTTGCTGTTGGTGTTCTTGGTCACCGTTGTCGCTAGATTTTTGGAATTTGGGTGGACTCTCAAAGAAGACAGGCAAAAACCCGATTTTTCAAACCTTTACACTAAAATCGTATAGATATGGGACCGCCTCCGCCTTGGAGACCGATTAATCGGCCGCCTCGGCCAATTTTTAGAACACTGATTTATATCATAAAAATGTAAGGGTAAAACAGTAACTACGCTATATGAACTAATGGTGTTAGAGATTTGATGAGGGTTGACCGTTAAGTTGAGGGGCAATTTTGTCGCATTTTGTAGTACATGGGATATACGATATTGATGATAGTCAGAGGTGCAGTTTGTATTTAACCCTAAAAAATATCAGTACTCTGGGTGGAAATTTGAACGGGATTTTCGATTGTCGTTGATAAGTATTCGTTTTGCACGATTTTTGCTTATCAATTCTTCGAGTTTTGGTCTTCGTTCGTCCAAGTTTTCGGTTTTATTTGTATATATTTTGTTGTTTTTGTTTTATTTATATTTTAGGTAAAGAGAAGCTATTTTTGCCGATTCGAAACGATTTTGGAAGCGAAGCCGAAAATCAAACCAAACACGTGCAAAAGTGCATTCTCGCGGATTGTAGCACTGTTTCGTATTTCCAGCATAACTCTTTCATACGACCTCCGATTGAGCTGATTCAAGTGGCCTTAGAAAGCTAACTTAAATATCTACAACTTTTGTGAAATGCAAAATTGTCAAATTCGGGCTACAAAATGGTCAAAAAAGTGTTTGAACATGGCGCAGAAGCCCAGATCGCGATCCAGCATTCCGGATCGCGATCTGGGGGTGCTGACAGAGAAGAAATAGGGGTCAAATCCTGATCGCGATCCGGGCAGTCGGATCGCGATCTGGGGGGTCCGACAGAGCTGAAATGATTGAAGATCCAGATCGCGATCCACATTCCCAGGCGCGATCTGGCATGGCGGTGGGCAGTTCCCCAAGGCTGCCAGATCGCGATCCAAACAACCCGGATCGCGATCTGGGCACGCCTTTTGAGAAAGATATTTTGAAATGGAAAGCTTCTTGAGGAAGCTTTGCATTTTACTATAAATAGAAAGACCCTTTCATTCTTGATGTCTACTTCGACTTTTGACGGTTTTCGACGGTTCTTCGCGGGAAGTTTCGACGAGGGTTTCGACTCGGGTTTTTGATAAGATTTTCTTTACGTTTAGTTTATAATTTATTGTGTTCTTCGTTTGGATGCTATGTTTGTAATGAACTGAGCATTTTCTTTTAGGGAAATGAAACCTTGTATATATTGATTTTGATTTCCAGATCTTTGATCTATTTGTCGTTCTTTGATTATGTTTATGTTTTCCTGTATTAAATGCTTTCGATTGTTTGGCCAACAGTTGAATTGATTCTAAATGAGAATGGACTCGAGAGAGGATTTCTCGTTTGATTTTAGGAAAACATAGCTCGGGTTGTGGAAACGGAGACGTGATGCACCTCGGGTAGCCCTTAAGGACTTGACCTAAATGCTCTCTTAATATCAGGTTCTGAACGGAGACGTCGGACCTGTGGGTAGACTCTAACTACACTGGAGACGGGGGTTAGGGTACTTTAGTGTCTGGGTTAGCGAATATAGAATTGACATTAGATTCGGATTTGTAGATCTTTATTGATAGTACACTAGTGGATTTTACCCTAAAAGCCATCACACGTCGGAATTCCTCGCTTGTCCTGGCGGACCGTTGTTTTTATTTTTGTTTCCTTTTGGTTTCATGTCATCTCCCATCTTTTTCTCCCGTCTAGATAAAGTTTAGGATAGTATAATTACGGTACTTGGTAGATTTAGGAACTTAATTCCCTGTGGATCGATATCTGGAATTCACTATTCTACAAAACGCGATACTGTACACTTGCGGTTATTTATACGTAGGTTTTACGCGTATCAAGTTTTTGGCGCCCTTGCCGGGGAATTAGTTAATCTTGAATTTACTAATATCGTTACCAACTATCCTTGCTTTACTTTAGATTTTTTTCCTTTTATTTTATTTTTTCATTTTGATTTTTTTCATTTGTTTTAGCAGATTTGTATACATTGATGGCCTCGATTTATGATATCTCTCTTTGCGAGATTCAATCCAGAGTTGATTACATTCAACATGAGTTGGAGGATATTGAAAGACATCGTAAGCTGAACCCTGAAAATGGAATTGCACAATCAAATGAGCACTTGTGCTATTTACAAGACGAACTCCACTTTCTGGCAAATATTTTCGAAAATTTTCAGAGATGTCACATTCACAAACCACATCCGACCATCATATATGAAGACAACGAGGTATTTACAGATTTTCGTATGAACGACGAGGTTGAGCACCTTGAGGGAATTAGTCATCCCAGTTGTGTAGATACTTTTGCGTGTGATGAAAGTGGGATGAAGATGTTGGTAGAGGAACTTGACGAACAAAATCCTATCCACATTGCTACTCCGGATTTGAGTGTGAGCGAGGAGAAGAGTTTCAAATTTGAGGTAGAGCTTACTTCAAAGCTCGAATATCTTGTATACGAGTTTGAGAGATCGGTAGGCAAGCAACCCATTCTAGTCTCCTACCGACTGATTTCCAAAGCAAACGAGAAGTTCCATGGGATGGGATGGTCACTACGTGATTGCAATCTAGTCCATGATATGATTGCAAAGTATGTATCAAGACTGACGGATGGATGCGCAATCCACAAGGTTTTGGATTGGACATAATCCGTCCAAAACGTGTCGAGCCGTCGACAGTAAAACAGGCGCTGAATGGGAGGCAACCCATTATTTATTTCTCTTTATTTTGTTATTCTTTGTTTTTGTCATTTTTGCATTTTTTTTTCTTTATTAAAGCTAGATTTCACCATTTTTTCTTGATTTTTGCCGGTATCTCGTCCCAAGGAAAGAAGAGTAAGAAGTCGGGAAGTCTAGACAACTCCGGCAATTCGCCCTCGGTGCTAAAATTCACGACACCCCGTGCAACCAAAGAACACTTTCGCAACCGTAGAACACTGATCAATCTGCGGCACAACTGTTCAGGGCGTATTTCTTTCTCACATCTTTTATTTTTCGCATTGAGGGCAATGCATGATTTAAGTTTGGGGGTGAGTTTAGCTTATTTTTCCTTTTGGTCTTTTGCATGCATATCATATAATTTAGTTTCATTTATGTACTTCAATTTCCGTAATTATGTTATGTTTGTCACATGCATTTCATTTAGGATCGAGTGTAAGTTGCATTTCCGGATTCTATTGAAGCAAAGCAATTAATGAATTAGTAGATGGGCTAGTTGATTTTAAAATTGAAATTATGGATAACCGGCTAATTATAGATGTACCTTCCGACTGCGTTTTTGCAACTTGTGTGGATAGCCTTTCGAATCCTTTCCGATTAAGCTTGAGCGCACTTTTCTGAGGGGTATAATAGTCTAAGGTTTGGGGGGCGAGTTAGAATTGAATTATGTGTTCACGATTTCCTGTTGTTGGCTAAAAGTTCTATCAATAGTCTTTACGTTTTTATTTTATGTTCGATGTTAAAAAAAAAAAAAAAAAAAAAAAAAAAAGAGGAGAAAAATAATAATTTGTGGTATTGTTGTGATTCACGCTCTGATTTCCCCGCCTTTCTGACTCGAGCTTAACCCGTTGGGTGCACCTCGTCGCCTGAGTCTCTCGAGCTGTCGAGCTTGGGGGTTTCTTGGACTAAAGTTCGATAAATGGGTCAGGGAGATAACACACTGGTGTCGAGCCTTGCACGAGTCACGATTATGCCCGTTTCAAAAACAAATGAAAAAAGGAAAAAATTGTGATGAAAATCACCAAAAATATTGTAGTTGTCATTTCTTTTATTTGAATAAATAGATCTACTTATGCCCAACTCGAGTTTTTGAATTTCTGAATCAAAACTTACTTTTCACCCACATTTCTACTCAAAACCCTCGATAATTGTGTGTATTGTTTAATTACGGATTCTTGAGTCTATCTTTCATTTTGGTGTAGAAACAACTAATTGCGTCGGTAAGAAAGTCGAATACCTTAAGATGTATGCCATTCTAAGATTTTAGGCTATCTAGCTCGTTTCATCTTTCGAATTAATTGCAATGCTTTGACCAATCCGGCAACTTTGTGGGTGTGTTGTCTGAAAACCCTCACGAGACACAACTCGTCCTTTGGGGGTACCCAGGGGTTCAACGGCTTGTTGCATACGCTAAATGCAATCGTGATTCCCTACGTCAGTGGCCTAGATATAGTTTGTTGTTTTGTTTCCTTTTGGTTGTAGGTTCGTTTTGATTTACTCGGGACGAGTAAAGATCTAAGTTTGAGGGTGTGATGTGTTCGTTTTGCACGATTTTTGCTTATCAATTCTTCGAGTTTTGGTCTTCGTTCGTCCAAGTTTTCGGCTTTATTTGTATATATTTTGTTGTTTTTGTTTTATTTATATTTTAGGTAAATAGAAGCTATTTTTGCCGATTCGAAACGATTTTGGAAGCGAAGCCGAAAATCAAACCAAACACGTGCAAAAGTGCATTCTCGCGGACTGTGGCACTGTTTCGTATTTCCAGCATAACTCTTTCATACGACTTCCGATTGAGATGATTCACATGGCCTTAGAAAGCTAATTTCAATATCTACAACTTTTGTGAAATGCAAAATTGTCAAATTCGGGCTAAAAAATGATCAAAACAGTGTTTGAAGATGGCGCAGAAGCCCAGATCGCGATCCAGCATTCCGGATCGCGATCTGGGGGTGCAGACAGAGAAGAAATAGGGGTCAACTCCAGATCGCGATCCGGGAAGTCGGATCGCGATCTGGGGGGTGACAGAGCTGAAATGATTGAAGATCCAGATCGCGATCCACATTCCCGGATCGCGATCTAGCATGGCGGTGGGCAGTTCCCCGAGGCTGCCATATCGCGATCCAAACAACTCGGATCGCGATCTGGGCACGCCTTTTGAGAAAGATATTTTGAAATGGAAAGCTTCTTGAGGAAGCTTTGCATTTCACTATAAATAGAAAGGCCCTTTCTTTCTTGATGTCTACTTCGACTTTTGACGGTTTTCGACGGTTCTTCGCGGGAAGCTTCGACGAGGGTTTCGACTCGGGTTTTTCATAAGCTTTTCTTCACGTTTAGTTTATAATTTCTCGTGTTCTTCTTTTGGATGCTATGTTTGTAATGAACTGAGCATTTTCTTTTAGGGAAATGAAACCTTGTATATATTGATTTTGATTTCCAAATCTGTGATCAATTTGTCGTTCTTTGATTATGTTTATGTTTTCCTGTATTAAATGCTTTCGATTGTTTGGCCAACAGTTGAATTGATTCTAAATGGGAATGAACTCGAGAGAGGATTTCTCGTTTGATTTTAGGAAAACATAGCTCGGGTTATGGAAACGGAGACGTGATGCACCTCGGGTAGCCCTTAAGGACTTGACCTAAATGCTCTCTTAATATAAGGTTCTGAACGGAGACGTCGGACATGTGGGTAGACTCTAACTACACTGGAGACGGGGGTAAGGGTACTTTAGTGTATGGGTTAGCGAATATAGAATTGACATTAGATTCGGATTTGTAGATCTTTATCGATAGTACACTGGTCGATTTTACCCTAAAAGCCATCACACGTCGGAATTCCTCGCTTGTCCTGGCGGACCGTTGTTTTTATTTTTGTTTCCTTTTGGTTTCATGTCATCTCCCATCTTTTTCTCCCGTCTAGATAAAGTTTAGGATATTATAATTACGGTACTTGGTAGATTTAGGAACTTAATTCCCTGTGGATCGATATCTGGAATTCACTATTCTACAAAACGCGATACTGTACACTTGCGGTTATTTATACGTAGGTTTTACGCGTATCAGTCGTCAATTCGTATAAAAAATATTAGAATTTGGAACCCTTTTTTCTTCCGATTTTTTCGATTATTTTTTGAACGGAATCGGAATCGCATATAAAATATCGAAAAATCTGATTTTCGATCCGATTTTAGTTTCGAAATATATAATATAATTTTCTATTCATATTATTTTTGGTTGGAAATACCTTTACGCAAGTGCACGTATCATACAAGTAATATAGTGGATTAAAGGTCCGAGTATCGATCCCACGAGGAATAATGCACTTCCTAAAACTAATAGTCCGTTAGAAATCTATCGGAGTAGCGTATCCAATGCATTTTCCCGTTAGAGTTTCTAACAATGTTTAGGGGGTGGTTGTAATTATCGATATCACAAAAATCTTAAAGTTATTTTAGCATATTTAAGTGTAATGTACCCATTTATTAATGGTATATTGAGGGTTTTGTTGATGCTACACCCAGTGAAATACACTTGGTAAATCTTATCCGGGTATAGTATTTCATAGACCGTGCACTTTAAATCACTAAAGGAAAGAAAAATGAGCAGATCTACAACATGAAAAGTGTATTCATGAAACTTCTATATGCCGGCCACATTTAAGTGTGTCGTTAACATATATTGTTTCTCTCTCTACAATTTCAAGACTCTTTTGGTAGAAATACAGTAGAACCTTTAGAACAGGTCCGAGTCAAATAGCAATGACTCAAAGCATTTCTCTTTTACGCTGTTTCGGAAACCCAAAGACTCAATCATATGTAAAATACATGAATACATTAACAATCTTGTTTAAATAATATTTTTTTTCCGGTCCGTATTTCGTTGTAAACATATTAAATTATTAGTTCGATAATTTATTATTTCGGTAAATTAATAGAATTTTACTTGTCTTGGTTGTATTAATTTATAGAGATTTAATTGTATATATGACTTAGTGACGAACTAAAAACCTCAGTTAGTATAAATATTAATTTCAAGATATATGAAAAACTTTTGAAAAGCAATGTTAAGCAGTTAATATTAGCTTATTCCAGTGAAATGTTTAAAATATCCAAATAAAAAAGTTCAGATAAAAATAATTAGGTTACTTATGAATGTACAAAACAATTGATAGTTATTGGCAAAAGTGCTTTAAAATAAATATATATACATAACATATAAAAATAAATAAAAGTAAAAATAAACAATAAGCTACCTATAGGCTCATACATACTTTTGAGATATATCTTAAAACAACTTATTTTAGATGAAGCAAAACTAAAATTAATTTTGAAAACACTTAAAAACTAGGAAAACATATAAAATTGGTCTCCAATACCTTTTTAATTCACAAACTTGAAACCTCAAATTACTCCAAGTACTACTAAGAATGTTATTTCATCAAATCAACTTTATCAATGGGAAATCCACTATTGGGCAAACTAGTGTAAGTTATTCAATCTAATAAACAAAATAATATTTAACTTTTTCTTTTTTCCAAAAAAGCTTTATTATTTCTGTCTTAAAAAAATTGGGGCATCAATAAAACCTCGCGGGCCTATATAAGGAAAAAGAGCGTCCCTACAATGGCAATAAAAAGTCAGAGAAAACGTAACTATTTTACTACAACAAAACCCCAAATAGGGGAGGAAAAGAAACAAACTAAAAAGAGCTATTCTAGATAAACTACAAGTGCTGATATTGTCAAGATGACTCCCACCAAGGCCCAAAATGTGAATTATAAGAGTGCTGGAATTGCAAAATTCGTTTGCAACGTGACGCTTTACGAAACCGAGGAGTTCCTAGGACTAATAACGATCTAATACGACTAGGCAAATCCGCTATCACTGTATATTGATTCATCTCTTTGTGATCTTGTGCCGATTTAGGCTAATTCATCTGCCACCATACCATGTTCCCCTCACGATAAGTATGCACCACTTGCAATCATCTTCGTTGAGCAATCTTCGAATGCCTCCAATGATATAAAATCAATCCCAAGCTGCTACGGATTTATGATGAATCATATCAATAACCAATTTAGAACCCGACTCCACAATAACCTGTGCAAAACCCATCTCCTGACATATTCATAAACCATCTAAAATAGCACGCGCTTCTGCGAAAATATGTGTGCCTTGCCCGTAGAACTTCAAGAAACCGCGAATAAAGGAAACACCATGCATGGCTCCGAAAAATCCACCACCCGCGCAAACTTTCCCTTTCCCAGAGGCATCTACGTTAACCTTGACTTGAAATGGGGGGCGGAGGGAACAAAACAACATCATTCCATGAAAAATCACTTTTGGCAAACTATAGTTATTTATGTATATGTGAGATTAAGGTGGTGTTTGCTAAATTGTTTTTGAAATAAACTATGAGCTTTTTTTTTTACTAGGCAAGTGCACGTGCGTTGCACGTGTCTAGTTAATTCTTTATTTTTTATATTGTCCTAATATAATATTACAATTTTAACATATCGTAAGTAAATAGTGTAAATTCAACATGAGATTTTAGTTTAAAAATTCCAGATTTCACATTTCATGCTATGACCATAAACCACCTGCAAAATGAAATGAATCAAATTTTCCACTTCAAATCTCATGCCACTGTCCGAGCAAATATTTTACAACATGCTATCTTGCAATTCAAAACTTTCTAAAATGCTTGTGAGACATATATTATGATTATATTTAATATATTACATATAAAAAATATTAAGAATTGGGCAATTTTCTAAACACCTATGTGTAGTAATACCTTTTTCAAAATCAAGAGCATCGTATTATCGAATTTCGCCAAACGTCAATCAGGTAGCTTAGTTAGAGAAATTAGATAGAAAATAGTTATCTTAAACTGTAAATATATTATCATCCTCCAACTCATATGTCCTCAAAATCACATCCACTAAAAAAAATGCAATTTTTCCACTCTTCCGCTTCTCCTTACCGCCCCCTGGCAGCCGACCACATATAGTCCGCCACAACATCATTGGAAAAATGATTTTCATTTAAGTGTCTATTTTCAGTACAAAATTTTCAACTAAAATGTCCATTTTTCAGCCTAAACTGTCTATTTTCAGTCTAAACTCTCCAACTAAGTTTTCTATTTTCACTCTAACTGTCCGACTAAGCTGCCTCGAAGGACTTTAAGAAAATTCAAAATATTCAGGCGGATTGTTAGCCAATTTTCTCGTGAAGAAAACATTAAATTTAACTCATAATCTTATTTACGCAAATAAAATATTTCTATTTACATGAATGATCCAACGAAAGCATGTACATTAAACTACTAAGGAAAATGTTATTTTCGATCAAACCATTTAATGTTAGTTTATTGTTAAAATATAAATATATACAGCCTATTTCTTTTCATGAAAAATATTTTTTTAGGGCTTAATTAATATGTGACGTATATGGAATACCGTCTCAAATATGGATTTGTTCAGGATATGCCTTGTGCTTGAGTTTTTCGAGAGTCGATGTTTGAAAAAATCCAATGTTTTAAAGGCGGATACATGATCTTTTTTTTACAGGAAATCAGTAAATCACGATCACACACCTAAATCACCTTAGCAGCTCTGCAAAGATTACGACTTTTAAGTTTTCGTCTTTTTAGATCCTTAAATTCCAGTTTCAACATATACTATCATGTTTGCCACTTTTAACTAATGCTTAAATTTTACATGTAAAAGGAAAAAAAAAAAAAATTAGCACAGTACATACCTGGATTTTTTGTGAACACACTTTACTAAAGAATGTATATATAGTAAATATTTTTTTGCTTATTTAATCCATTTACGTGTAACACTGATGCAGTAACGTCTTTATGTAGCAATTGAGCATTATTTTTTAGTAGTATACAATCTGGAGAGCCGTCTTTTTTTGCCCTGGCCAAAATACGAAAGGTTTATACTATGCATAATATATTTCATAAAAGATGGTATTGAAATGTTTCTTTGAAATTAATATGGAAGAATTATATCGGTTATACATAAATATTAGTGTTTAGAAATTATTATCATTAAATTTTTTTTAATTATTATTTACTATATTATTTAATACTTATTATTATTATTATTGATACTATTATTATTATTATTATTATTATTATTATTATTATTATTATTATTATTATTATTATTATTATTATTATTATTATTATTATTATTATTATTATTATTATTATTATTATTATTATTATTATTATTATTATTATTATTATTATTATTATTATTATTATTATTATTATTATTATTATTATTATTATTATTATTATTATTATTATTATTATTATTATTATTATTATTATTATTATTATTATTATTATTATTATTATTATTATTATTATTATTATTATTATTATTATTATTATTATTATTATTATTATTATTTATTATTATTATTATTATTATTATTATTATTATTATTATTATTATTATTATTATTATTATTATTATTATTATTATTATTATTATTATTATTATTATTATTATTATTATTATTATTATTATTATTATTATTATTATTATTATTATTATTATTATTATTATTATTATTATTATTATTATTATTATTATTATTATTATTATTATTATTATTATTATTATTATTATTATTATTATTATTATTATTATTATTATTATTATTATTATTATTATTATTATTATTATTATTATTATTATTATTATTATTATTATTATTATTATTATTATTATTATTATTATTATTATTATTATTATTATTATTATTATTATTATTATTATTATTATTATTATTATTATTATTATTATTATTATATTGTTATTAATATTATTTTATTGTTATTTTATTATTAATGAATGAATATTAATGATACTACCCAATAACTATCCTTGTATAACCGTATAAGATACAAATAGATGTTGATGTTTGATAATTTCTATTATTATTAAATAATACGATATTACCTATTTATCCTCGTATACCCTTACCAATTGTCTAGTGAGAAGGACTTTTTTATCAAACAAATTTTTGTTTGTGCTTCTCTTAAAATAAGCCGATTTGGCTATAACATATCATATCAAATCAGAATGAAAATATTGCTATAGCAACTCGAAGACTATGACTACATATACCCCCTTGTAGCAAATTCAGAAGCTACATTACCCTTGCACATGTTTTTTGTATATATTAGTTGATTTTCCTCCTGAATTGCAAACATCTCAAACTTTTACAAATAAACACTTCATCCCAACTTAACTCACGATCAGTGACTTTTGTTTTTAATTAAGATTTTGCAAACACCATCTAAACCTTTTGTTTAGTCTTGCGCTTCACCAAAACAATCGAAGTCAACTATGTTCCATTTCCTAAAGCAGTTGTCTTTTGGATTCTAAACAAAAACATACAGTCGGTACACAAATTGAACCTCGTCATTTGGCAAGATACACAACGGGGTAAAGTAATAATCAGAAATTCTTGATAAACACCTCCGAGTGTCGGATAGATAAGAAACAGTGACATATTTAGCCCAAGACTTACACGCCATACTCATTCCAATTCCCGATATCTAACCCAATAGTAACATTTTCAGGATATTCGAAACACGCACGAAGACATCCCTCTAAGAACTCCCAATCTGAGGCAAAGCGAACCCTCCAAATATTTAGGTTGTTACATCTTTGCATCGGCTTCTACTTTTCTCTCAACTTTTCGGTTTTGTTTTGTACGAAGAAGAATGGGCTTGTTTTTTATACGAGGAAGGATGTCCATAAATCCTACTAAAAAATAAGTAATAAGTAATACCTAGGACCGACTATTATCTTATATATAAAGGGGCGGCTAAAATAAAGGCCAATTCTTTCTTACTTCAATACCACCGCAATAAAAAAATAAGTAATAAATAGGTAATGATGTGAATACCCTTACTGAAAATCAATATCTCACAAACACAAATGGAAAATTTAATGGAGCCATAGAAACATCTTCTCTTAGCAAAAAATTATGATTAAAAAAAATGACTAATTTTAATAAACAGTAACCTATGGATTCTAAGCAGAAACAACTTTAAAAGAAAGCAATATTATCCGGTACAAGTGAGACTAAACTTTCTGTGTAGACCTCCGTTTCACGAACACGATCACGGTCAAAGTCAATTGCGTGTCGTTGCCCAACACACCCGTCTTTCTTATTGTAAATCAAAAAATCCGATCCGGATGTAAACAAAATCTCGTCACTTGGCAAAAGAAACAACAGGGTTACGCGATTAAACATTCTCGTGAATGAAGAGTTGTTAGTTTAATATGGGGGCCCAAATGTCTGATCGGGCCCAAGCCATATGACCCACCTGGCGGCCCATTTCCAAGGAGTCGGCCCATCCTCACTTAAGCCCATGCAGCTTGTAATCTTGACCGTTGGATGACGGGACTCGATCTGGACCGTTCATCCCTCACTTATATACTCTCTCCTTCTCCTGCTAAGTCTCAAACCCTAATCTCTCTTCTCTCTCTCTATCCGCCGCTGCCTCTCTTCTTTCCTTTCTTCTCCGATCTGCTCTCCGAGATCCATGGCAAGAATCAAGTCTTCAATGATTCTTGCCTTCGATATCTCGTCTCTGAGCCTATATAATCTTGGCATATTGAGAGATGAGGGATACGAGTGATACTACCCTTCTTTCTTCCTTCTGGTTTTCGATTCCTCTGTTGTGAGCAACTCGAAATCTTCGTGAGTGAGGGAAAATCTGATTTGGGTTTTATACACTGTGGGAAACCGTACCCTTTGTGGGTTGGGTTGGGACCGAGACTGTGAGGGTATTTTGGCTGCGAGTCTTGTGAGGAAGGGAACCTGACACCGGAAGTGGAGCTGCCGCCGACTGGGCCTTGGACGTGGACTCGGGATCGGAGGACTGAGCCGTAGCCGTTGTCAACCTCTTCTCAATACAGATCTGGGATCTGTCAAGATTTGTTCATTTCTTTGTTCTACTTTTATTTTATTTAATTATATAGATATTATCTGTATCCCTAATTCCCTACTCCCATAGGTATTTCAATTCTTGTATCATTTGTTAATCTTTCTTATGGTCTGTAATTTAATCTCTATTTGAACGACCACCCAACAGTGGTACCAGAGCATCGTCAAGTTGGGTGGTGCTCGTTCAAATAGGGCGTACGGAAATCCAACCGGATTCCGCTCAGGTATTGTACCCTAAACCCCCTATGGTTGGGATTTAATTTTCTGCTGTGATTGGTACTGCCTTAACTTTTTCGATTCTGTGGACTGTGAGCCACTTTGTGTGATTCGTGGTCTGTGTGCCACACTGTGTGTTTTCTGTTGTGGTCTGTGTGCCACTCTTATTTCTGTGTGAATCTTGTTCTTCCGCTGCATATATAATCTGCTCACTTATATATATAAATATTAAAGGGTGGTATAACTTGGATGCTCGACCTCACTTGACCGGACCGCAAGTGTCTGGAATCCTGTGAGGGAGGGTCTCCAAGACTACCTATCCTTGTTGCATATGCATCTATCCCAATTTTGGTCTATAGTGAAAAATTGGTCTAATATCTTGCTTTGTGCTGAAATTACTATGTCTGCTATGTCTGCTTATACTATGGCACCTTTCGATGGTAAGGGTGATTTTTCTATTTGGAAACAGAAAATGAAAGGTGTGCTAATTCAACAAAGATGCTATGTGGCTCTTGATAAATCTTATGCTGCTGACACTAGTGCTGCTAAGAAAACAGAACTTGATGAACTTGCTTACTCTGCCATTATATTGAATCTTTCTGACTCTGTGATTAGAAAGGTAGGTATGCATGATTCTGCTAAAGGTCTTTGGGATAAATTAGATGAGCTGTACACTGAAACTTCTCTGCCCTCAAAACTATTTTTACTCGAAAATTTTTTTAGATTCAAATTGGATCTAACCAAAGATATTGATGAGAACATAGATCAGTTTACCAGATTAGTTCAGGATATTAAACTGACGGGAGACAAAAGTATTGATAACTATACTCCCATTGTTTTGTTAAATGCAATCCCTGATTCTTACAATGATTTGAAATCTGCTATTAAATATGGCAGGGATAATATTTCTCTTGACACTGTCATAAACGGTTTAAAGAGCAAAGAACTGGATTTGAGAGTTAACAAAAGCAATAAAAGTTTTGGTGAGGTGAACTTTGTGAGAGGAAGGCAACAAAACCGTTTTTCAAATAAGCCTTCCTCCACTAACCAAAATGTTTTTCAAAATAGTTCTCATCAAAACAATTTTCAAAAGAAAAAGGGCAGGGGCAGGAGTAAGTCGAAAACTCGTGTTAGTAATCGTAAGTGCTATAATTGTGGTGAACCTGGTCATTATGCTCAGAACTGTACTAAGCCTAATAAGCACTCTAATGATCAGCATGCTAATCATGTTTCTGATAATAATCTTGGTGATGTGTTTATGGTTGGTGAACATGCTTGTGTGAATTCTGTGCTATCATCTCTTGGTGAAAATGATTGGCTTTTAGATTATGCATGCTCACATCATATGACTCCTATGAAACATGTTTTCTCACAATATGAACCATTGAATAATTGCAATGTGACTATGGCTGATGGCACAAAACGCCAAGTTCATGGAATTGGAACTGTTTGCTTAAAGTTTGAAACTGGTTATGTGTTAACTTTGCAAAACGTGCGGCATGTTCCTAATTTGAGTGAAAATCTGATTTCATGTGCTATCTTAGAAGATGATGGGTTTCATGGTGGTTGGGGTAATGGTTGCATGAAAATTATGAGGGGTAATCTGCTATGTTTTAAGGCCATGAGAATGCAAAATATGTATGTATGTCATTCTGAATCATATGCTTCTGTGAATGCTGTCCAAAGTGATCATTCTATTCTGTGGCATAATAGACTAGGTCATATTAGTAATAAAGGCCTCAACATTCTGCATAACAATCACTATTTTGGCAAAGATAAAGTGTCTGAGGTTACTATGTGTGATTCTTGCATCGTTGGAAAGCAAACTCATGTTTCTTTTCAACCAACCCCTTCCCCCAATCCCTCTAAATGTTCTGATATTCTTGAGTATGTGCATGCTGATGTGTGGGGTCCTGCCAGTGTTCCGACACATGGTGGGAACCGTTACTTTCTGTCCATAATTGATGATTTCTCTCGCAAGGTGTTTATCTTCCTGTTAAAACAAAAATCTGATGTTGTTGATAAGTTCAAAACATGGAAAGTTTATATTGAAAACCAAACAGGAAAACGGATAAAAACCCTTAGGACAGATAACGGTACATAATTTTGTAATCAAGAAATGGATGCTATGTGCTCTGAATCTGGTATTAAAAGGCACAAAACTGTTCCTTACTCCCCTCAGCAAAACGGGGTGGTTGAACGTATGAATCGAACTCTTTTAGAGAGGGTTCGAGCCATGCTCGCCACTTCGGGTTTACCAACCATGTTTTGGGGTGAGGCTGTTTTGACTGCCACCTATTTGATTAATAGATCTCCCTCTGTGCCTTTAAATGGTGATTTGCCTGAATGTGTTTGGTCGGGTAAAGAGGTTGATTTGTCCAACTTACGTGTTTTTGGTTGTGCTGCATTCATGCATCATAAAAGTGATAAGCTTGAACCCCGTTCTGTGAAATGTGTTTTCTTGGGTTATCCTGAAGGGGTTAAAGGTTATAGACTTTGGGTCAAAGGGGAACATGGCTATAAAACTACCATTAGTCGTGATGTGATTTTTAATGAATCTGTTTTTCCTTGTCTCGTTGTGCATAATACTGTGAATTCAGAGGCTGCTCCAAATGAGGTGGAGTTGCCTACTGTTAAATCTGAAAATCTGCCTGATATTGAATCTGAAATACTTGAAAGTTTGCATGACCAAAATGTTGAACATGACTTGCCTAATGCGGATAACTTGTCTGATTATCAACTTGCTAGAGATCGACCTAGACGTGAAAATGCTAGGCCTCCACAACGTTTTGATAGCTTTCATCTTGCTTCTCATGTTTTCAACGTGTTTGAATCTATAGATAGTAATGAACCTAAAACTGTTAGGGATGCTCTAAGATCTGATAAATCAGCTGAATGGTTAAATGCTATGAAAGAAGAAATGAACTCTTTGCATGTTAATCAAACTTGGACTCTTGTTCCTAAACCTGCTAATTGCTCTTTGGTAGACTGCAAATGGTTGTTTAAAGTTAAGGATGAGGTAGACTCCATTAGGTATAAGGCTCGTCTTGTTGCTAAAGGTTTCACGCAAAAGGAAGGTATAGATTATACTGAAATTTTTGCCCCCGTTGTTAAATTTACCACTGTTCGTATTATGCTTGCATTAGTTGCGCATTTTAATTGGGAATTGAAACAAATGGATGTAAAAACTGCTTTCTTGCATGGTGAGTTAGATGAGCATATTTACATGAAACAGCCCGAGGGCTTCGTAGATGCTAAAAGGCCTGAATATGTGTGTTTGCTGAAAAAATCTTTATATGGCTTGAAACAATCACCTAGGCAATGGAATAAGAAATTCGATTCTTGCATGCTTTCATTGAAGTTTAAGAAAAGTGATTATGACCCTTGTCTTTACTTCAAAGATACTCGCTCTGTGCCTATTTTCTTGTTGATCTATGTTGATGATATGCTCATAATCAGCCCTTGTGTGAAATCTGTTGATCATGTGAAAATGTGTCTAAGTGAACAATTTGACATGAAATACTTGGGAGATGCTAAGAAAATTTTGGGCATGAATATTGATCGAAATCGTGATAATAATCTGCTGTTCTTGAATCAAATTTCTTATGTGAAAAAGATATTAGAAAAATTTGCCATGACTAATGCTAAAACCACAAACGTGCCTTTAGCTGCCCATTTCCAGTTAAGTAAGGATCAGTCCCCCAAGACTGAAACTGAAATTGACTCTATGCAAACTATCCCTTATGCCAATGCGATAGGTTCTGTGATGTACTTGATGGTAAGCACTCGTCCTGATATAGCTTATGCGGTAAGTTGTTTGAGTCGTTATATGTCGAATCCAGGTATGCCGCATTGGGAAGCTTTGAAATAGCTTCTTCGTTATTTGAAACATTCCTTGCATATTGGCCTAAATTTTTCTAAGTCTGAAACTGAAATTGAATTAATTGGCTATGTTGACTCCAACTTTGCGAATGATAGAGACAGTAGGAAATCCTCAACTTCTTACGTTTTCACTTTGTGTGGATCATGCATTAGTTGGAAATCGCAACTGCAGAATATTGTAGCCCTATCTACAACCGAGGCTGAATACATTGCTGCCACCGAGGCAATAAAAGAAGCTATATGGCTTAAAGGCATTCTACGCGAAATTGGTTTTCTTAAAAAGGATGTCACTGTTTTCTCGGATAGCCAATCGGGAATTCAATTATGTAAAAACCCTGTTTTCCACGATCGTACTAAACACATTGAGATTAAATACCATTTTATTCGTAATATTGTGGAACAGGGTATTATCAAGCTGGAAAAAATCCCATCACAATTTAATCCAGCAGATATGGGTACTAAGTGTCTTCCACTCGAGAAGTTTCGCTCATGCTTGAAAAGCTTGAGCCTAATCTCTCAATCTTGATCCCTATATGTACTAGCTGGGCTGGCTTTGTGACTGCCCCCTAATCTCTGTGATTATTTAATCTTTGTGATTATCATTGTACTATACTGACTTTGTGTTTTTTGAGTGCAGGAAAATTAAAACGGCAATGATGACCTCCCATCCCAAATTTGTCCCGATGGCCCATTTGGTCCCAGGTGGAGAATGTTAGTTTAATATGGGGGCCCAAATGTCTGATCGGGCCCAAGCCATATGACCCACCTGGCGGCCCATTTCCAAGGAGTCGGCCCAAACTCACTTAAGCCCATGCAGCTTGTAATCTTGACCGTTAGATGACGGGACTCGATCTGGACCGTTCATCCCTCACTTATATACTCTCTCCTTCTCCTGCTAAGTCTCAAACCCTAATCTCTCTTCTCTCTCTCTATCCGCCGCTGCCTCTCTTCTTTCCTTTCTTCTCTGATCTGCTCTCCGAGATCCATGGCAAGAATCAAGTCTTCAATGATTCTTGCCTTCGATATCTCGTCTCTGAGCCTATATAATCTTGGCATATTGAGAGCTGAGGGATACGAGTGATACTACCCTTCTTTCTTCCTTCTGGTTTTCGATTCCTCTGTTGTGAGCAACTCGAAATCTTCGTGAGTGAGGGAAAATCTGATTTGGGTTTTATACACTGTGGGAAACCGTACCCTTTGTGGGTTGGGTTGGGACCGAGACTGTGAGGGTATTTTGGCTGCGAGTCTTGTGAGGAAGGGAACCTGACACCGGAAGTGGAGCTGCCGCCGACTGGGCCTTGGACGTGGACTCGGGATCGGAGGACTGAGCCGTAGCCGTTGTCAACCCCTTCTCAATACAGATCTGGGATCTGTCAAGATTTGTTCATTTCTTTGTTCTACTTTTATTTTATTTAATTATATAGATATTATCTGTATCCCTAATTCCCTACTCCCATAGGTATTTCAATTCTTGTATCATTTGTTAATCTTTCTTATGGTCTGTAATTTAATCGCTATTTGAACGACCACCCAACAAGAGTTCTCAAAAACGGATAGATAAGATATAGTCAACAATCGTGACCACGAATCTTCCACCCCGTATTCGTTCCAAATCAATATATCGAACCCGACGGTTAGAGCGCAGTCGAAAGACATACAAAGACATCCCTTGAAAACTCCGAGCCTCGGAATGTAACAACCCTCCATATAACTAGGTCGTTCCACGGTTCCGAAACTCTCGTTCGTCAAATCGAAACAAACGATTTCCCATTTCAATTTCGTTTTATAATAGTTTATCCAATGAAGCTTCCCACTCACAAACTTCCCTTGACCTATTGTCCATCTATCCTCGAAGAACGCATTAACTCCCCAAGAATCGGTTTTGAAACTATACACTCTCGCCACGGATTTACTAGGAAAACCGACATCTCGATCGTACGGTGATGTCATCGAAAAAACGGCGTAAACCTTGTAATCACAACTACTCTCAGCGAATCCAAATCCATATCCACTAATAGAACCGAGATTCTTCGGGCATGTCGTTCCGGAAAAGAAGTCGGGCAATTCCTTGAACTCCCTTGTCGAAGGATTCAACAAGAAAAACCGACATGCGTCGACTAGAACGCTGATCAAACCGTTGCATGAACCGACGATAACTATATCTCTTGAACTATTCATCGGAAAGAAATTGAAAGAAAAGGCGCGAGTGACCGGTTCGGTCAACAAGGAGGACAGAGAACATGCCTTTAGTCTGCCTGGACACGATGATTTCGAACAGGTTGAGATGATTCTTTGGTCGGTGAAAGATTCGATCTTTTTCGAGTGTTGGAGATGGGTTTCGATGAATTGTTTGGTGGAGATCAATGAACGCCATGATTGGGAAACACACTTGAATCTCAAGAGAGATTTTACCGGGAGTCTGTACAATATTTCTTCAAAGATTTCTTCCGGAAGATGATGGCTGATTTGTTCAGCCTTGCCGGTCTTCATTAGCGGCGGCGGCGGCGGCGGTTTATGAGTTCGGCCGTACGAGGTTCTTGTCGTACGATGAAAGCCACCAAATTAGGGTTTTGTTTTCCCGTTTTGGGGGGTTTGAGGTTGTTGTGTTGTACAAGGAATCCAGTCTATGGTTTGGATTAGGGAAACCAAACACAATTTTCTTTTCTTATTTTTTATTATTATTTTGTTTCTTTTTTTAGAAGACCAAACACAAATTAAAATAAATTAAAAATGATCCCAATTCCCAACTCATTCACTATCATTTAGCTCAAAATTCAAATGCAAATTCACCTGTATATATTATATACATTTTGCATGTATATATTATATATTTTTTTCTTTTTAAGAAGTTAAATAAATATGTCATTCAACTTGGAAATTTAGAGGATACAAATAAACAATATGGTTGATAATATCTTGGAAAAACATTAGAGCTACAAGGACCCCAAGTAGATAGTTGAACAGTTTCACGAGCTGCACTATTCCCTTCCCTCAATATATGATAAGGGTAAATTGTTATTTGGGTTTGTATTTCGAAATGGGAACCAACAAAATTTGGACAAAAGTTTGACACGAAAGGAAGTAGTCGATGCAAGAATTCGGTTCTTTCTCCTTAAGACAAATTTTCCCCGTGCAGTGCTTTCGGTTTACGACAATTGTCTCTAAGATACAATAACTATTTCAGTTCCAACAAAGTAGCACAACAATTATTGGAACACGACGAACAAAACGACGTTTAGGACTTTATAAGACACGAAGAAATGAGACTTTATAATTGCAACAATATGCAATGAGAGGCTATGATAAGAAGTGAATTCAATTAATGTATTGAATTCCATGTGAAAAATGAATGATTCAAATGGTGGATTTTGGAATCTATTTATAGATTTTCAAAGGTTATGACCACAAGTCACAACCATTAGGAAAATAATTTCATGAAAATGTATCACACCTTTTTCTCATTAATTACACACCTATTCCATTTAATAGGTGCTTAAACACCTCCATCTTTTCCAATGGTGGCATTTCACTTCTTTATTTTCCATACTTTATATTAAGTGATTTTATTAATTTCTCATTCATTAAAATTAATTTTGAGAAACTATATTTAATCCACGTAAATAATCAACAAAAATCGAGTCTAAACACTTAAAATTTCCAACATAAATTACGGCCAGCCCCTAAAGAAAGGTTAAATTACAAAAAACCTCTTTTTGGGTAATTACAATCACCCCCTCAACTATGAATCTTATTACATGTTGCCCTTATGGTGTCAAATTGAACATAATCTTCTAGATTCCGTGGGATATTCGCTAGTTTGTACTCGTTTTGTGCAAAAATGTTTTAGCTTCGATTAGTTAAGCATTAGTTGACTTCAACCGACGTCTAACTTTTTTTCTTTTACCTATTTCTTATTTTTCCGGCAACGGGATGTCAGAGCTCTAATTATAGCTAACTATGCATTAGTTGCGTTCGCATTAGCTGGCATTCGACTTTTTATTTATTTTTCCTTTAAACTCATTTTTTCAGCGGCGAATATTTAGGCTACGATTAGCTGAATGTAATGTTGAAGTTAACTCATGTTGAGTCAGCTAACCTGAGCTCCAAAGACCCACTATCAGGAAAAAAATTAAAAGAAAAAAAATTGAAAAGTTAACTAATTTTGAATTTAACTAATGTTGAGTCAGTTAACCGGGTCTCCGATGACCCAGGCCACCGCCGCAAAGATATTAAAAAGGAATAATAATAATAATAATAACTGAAAAGAAAAGGTCGGGTTAGACCGGGTCAGGTCGGGTCGGGTGGGATGGGATATGGGTAGGTTGGGCTTATCTAAAAAAGATATATGTAAAGCTATTTTGAGAATTTATATTTTTGTGGGTTTATTTGAAATAAAAGTAAAAGGAAAAATGTATTTGTAGTAAAATTTCATTCCATGCACCTAGCTCAAATTCACTCAATATCTTATCAATCATATCATCAAAACAGACACAAAACATCCTTTTAAAACTCCCAATCTCGGGCAAAAATTAGAACCCTCCAAACATCTAGGTTGTTCCACAATTTCAAAACTCTGTCGAAACTCGAAACAAACAATGTCCGATTTCAATTTCATTCCAAGCTTATTACTTATCTAGTGAAGCTTCCCATTTACAAACTTCCCCGCTTCAAAAAATTTCGAATCATCACGCGTACGGAAACCCAACCTTAAACAACACAATACCTAACCAAGAATCAGCCTTCTTTATATTATACATCGTTCCGCTAAACACACCCGTAAACCCATAAAACCCTCCGATGTAAAGTCTATTTACGAAAAAATTCCTCAATGTTCCATGATTATATTCAACTCCTGTAATTTGTAGATTCCTTGCATTAGCACCATTTTATAAGGAACGCATGTAAGAATTTACAAACTGCAAGGGACTAAATGCAATTTCTCAAAGAAATGGGCTTTTTTGTAATTACACTTTATTTCAGGGAGGTGATTGTAATTTATCCTATCTTTTTAGGATTGTAATCACTAATCAGTATAGATGGTTGGCAATAGATTGCACTCTCTAGCCGAAGGATTCAACAAAAGATTGGAACAAAAAAATCGAATTATGTTGGTTTCGATTTAATTTTATTTTCTTATTCAATGTTATTCGTTCCAAAATTTCATATTTGTCCGTCCTTTTTTTTTATCAGAATTATAATCTACATATGAGATTTTGATTTCCAATATAATTTTAATATTCAAAATAATTCTAAAAATTCAATAAAAAAAATTCCAATTACTACACTTGTATCATCAAAACTATTAGGTATTTTATATTAGATTTTGTTTGAGATAGCCCTCTCACAACTTACATAATGTAGTTTTAATTCCAAATTATTTCTTCTACTTATTTTATTAAGTGCATAAAACTGCCATTTTATGTGCTTTTATGTTATTGTTAATCGCATGAATCGGAAGATCGGGTTAATAATTAGAACTTTGGTAGCAGAACCTTCGTTATGCTATCTTAGGAATATAATTAGCCTCTTAGGTAGCCATTATTGAGATTTATGATTAATGTTGTTTTCGAGATCTAATTGCGTAGGAATACAATAATTTAATCTAGAACATTAGAATCGTAATACACGCGGAAGCGGGTTATCATTAAATTAGCATCTCAGGTTAGTAATCCGAATTAATAACTTGCATAATTGAAGGAATTGGGGAATTAATAATCACATTGGGGGGAGAATAAAATCCTAGGTTTGCTTTATCTAATTAATCTTCGTGTTTAATTGCTTTCTTGTTTTTGCCTGTTTAATTTATTTTTAAATTGTTTTAGTTCAATTTAGTTTTATTAATCAACTTTCGACTTTGTAGGGTGGGCTTGATAATAATTAGTAGAATTTAGCGTCTAGGATTAGATAATTAAATATTCTTCGTGGGATCGATACTTGGACTTAAAAACCCGTTATATTACTTGTACAATACGTGCACTTGAGTGTAGGTATTCCAACCAACAAATGCTGCTGAAATGACTTGGTCTAATCTGGACCAATGAAACAACATGTAATATTGCATGTCCTCAAACGGAAGTGAGTAAATTAGACCGTAAAAGCAATGGTCTAGCAATCAATTGCAATCTCTTAAAAAAATACTCTGCAAGTCCATTTTAAGTCGTACATGTGCAAGTGAATGTTCAATATAAAGGCTTAGATGAAAGTTCACGGTATTATCAAGATGAATAGTCATAATAGGATAATCAGGAAATTGAGATCTTAATCTTATAATTTGACCAAAAACTCTATCAAAAGCAACAATACTTTTTGACAATAGATTTACATGTGACCATCTATATGATGCATCCAATAGAACCATAAAATAGTGAAATGGTCCACATTGAAATCTTTGTAAAAATGTTGGGGCATCACTACCAGTTTTCATTGGAGATGGTCTTATAATCAATTTTCCATGTGAGCATGCAATGCACATACATTCATGGGGCAAAAGAATCTTCTGATTCTTAACGTATGCCCATATGATTTTTTTATTAGCGTAAATAGCATTAAACCGCCTAAACTTTGTCTGTTTTTGCTGATTACCACCTCATAAAAATAAAAATTCGATCCCATCCAAACTCAATAAGTTGTGCCACGTTGCCTATTTTCAAGCCAAAATGACCAGAATTGGACACATGCGATTTCGAGGGTTTTTTTTTTTTGTCTTTTCAAGTAAAAAAAAAAAATTAGCCTAATTTTCCCAAATTCATTATCTCCCTTCCACTTCCAACAATCTTCTTCCTTATTTCATTCCTCTTCTAGCCATCTTCCCTGATGCGTGTATAATTTCCCCAATTTTCCCAAATTTTCTCCATTTCCTCTTCTCATTTCCTCTTCTCAATTCCTTTTATAGCTCTTCCGCAGCCATCAATTAGTTTGGTAGTACCAGAAATTGTCCTAATATTTGCCTTTGCCAATATCAAACTCGAGAAATATTTTTGATCTCAAAAAATTGTGTGTTGTTCTATTGTCCACCAAATAAATGTCTCCATCGTTCAGGTTGCTCACGAACGCATGATTTTCCATTTTTCTTTTCTTTTAAATTCTTACATGCCTAGAATGATTGAAGCATTCAGTAATTCATGGCATACATAACTTTAATTAATTATATGATTTGACCTTTAATATTCCTCGTAAATGTAGGCAAATTCAAATAAAAGAATGAGAACCGAATTTGATACAAATTATTCAACCAACAAACATTCAGGACCGCTAGTGTATGCAGACTTTCAATTTTATGCAAATACCGAATAATGAGGTAGAGCAAGTCATGCTGATAAAATGTTATAAATCTACTAATAAAAACTCAAGCAAAACAATAATATGGGAAATCAAACATAAGGAGAATAGAAACTTTTCTTCTTATTATTTGTTGTATTCTCAAGTGTGTCTTAAATCCATTACAATATCATCTATTTATAGTTCTCAAAGAGCATATTCAATACATAAAGTGTTTACACTTATTTTACTGTCAACGACAGTAATATAATTAGATTAAATCGCAAATACCACCCCTGTGAAATCTCTAAATGTCAAATAACCCCCTGTCAAAAAAAAAATTCACTCATACCCCCTTGTGTAACATGTTTTGAAGCACACTGCACCCATTGTCATTTTAATCTTTGACCAAGCGTAAAAAGACGAGAATGTCCTGGGGCTTTACTGCAATTAGTAAATCATATTAGTGTTTATAAATTTTTTAATTGTTTTTCAATTTAAAAAAAATCAAAATATAATAATAATAATAATAATAATAATAATAATAATAATAATAATAATAATAATAATAATAATAATAATAATAATAATAATAATAATAATAATAAATAATAATAATAAATAATAATAATAATAATAATAATAATAATAATAATAATAATAATAATAATAATAATAATAATAATAATAATAATAATAATAAATAATAATAAATAATAATAATAATAATAATAATAATAATAATAATAATAATAATAATAATAATAATAATAATAATAATAATAATAATAATAATAATAATAATAATAATAATAATAATAATAATAATAACAATAATAATAATAATAAAAATAATAATAATAATAATAATAATAATAATAATAATAATAATAATAATAATAATAATAATAATAATAACAAGAATAACAAGAATAATAATAATAATAATAATAATAATAATAATAATAATAATAATAATAATAATAATAATAATAATAATAATAATAATAATAATAATAATAATAATAATAATAATAATAATAATAATAATAATAATAATAATAATAATAATAATAATAATAATAATAATAATAATAATAATAATAATAATAATAATAATAATAATAATAATAATAATAATAATAATAATAATAATAATAATAATAATAATAATAATAATAATAATAATAATAATAATAATAATAATAATAATAATAATAATAATAATAATAATAATAATAATAATAATAATAATAATAATAATAATAATAATAATAATAATAATAATAATAATAATAATAATAATAATAATAATAATAATAATAATAATAATAATAATAATAATAATAATAATAATAATAATAATAATAATAATAATAATAATAATAATAATAATAATAATAATAATAATAATAATAATAATAATAATAATAATAATAATAATAATAATAATAATAATAATAATAATAATAATAATAATAATAATAATAATAATAATAATAATAATAATAATAATAATAATAATAATAATAATAATAATAATAATAATAATAATAATAATAATAATAATAATAATAATAATAATAATAATAATAATAATAATAATAATAATAATAATAATAATAATAATAATAATAATAATAATAATAATAATAATAATAATAATAATAATAATAATAATAATAATAATAATAATAATAATAATAATAATAATAATAATAATAATGAATAATAGCTCGGCAAAAAAAGGCCCTCCGACGACGCCGACGACCTCAATTTCCGTCCGCCGCCGCTGCTCCCGTCTTCTTCCGCTGAGAGGAGCTGCTTCAGTAGTAAATGCGCTGCCACCAACGGCCAAATATATGAAGAACAAGCCGAAATCCTCGTCTTCTGGGCCAAGCCTCTCGCCGGAATTCAACCCTCACAGGCGGCGAAGGAAAAGGGGAGTCTCCCAAGCTCCCAAAACCAAGAAAAAAACCCCACTAACGTAGCCCAAAAAATTCATATTAGACTAACAAATCTGAACAAAATGATTCCATGAATTGATTCCTCTTGTAAAGAAATCAACTTGTGTGATAGAAAAAATTAAAATCATCAAAATAATGCTGGCGGAGATGGAATTATAATAGATCGTGAGTTGCCAATTGAATTTCCTTATGCGTTTGTGGGTGGTGGTGGTGTGACGGCGGAACAGAGGTGGTGGTGTTTGATTTGTAAGAAATCAAACTTCCCATGTTCTGTTCTGCTGCTCTGAGGAACGCGAAGAAGGTGAGAGTTGGGCAATTTTTTTATTTCTTATTTTTGATTTGGGGGTGTTTCTGACATTTCACACGCAAAAAGGAAGAAAGTTCGCACTAGCAGTGCGTGAGAGACACGATTTGCTCGGAGGGGTCTCGATGCCTTGACTTTTATTACTCAGGGGGCATGTGTGAATATTTTTTTGACAGGGGGTTATTTGACAATTAGAGATTTCACAGGGGTGGTATTTGCAATTAACTCAATATAATTACGTTGACTTGTCAACAAATCAAACAAAATAACAAAAGTGAACGACAGTAAAATTACCACCAACCATCTTAGTATTATCCGATTAGGGTAAATTACAAACACCCCCTTGAGGTATGGTGAAATTACAAAAACACCCCTCTTGTTTGGATAATTACAACCACCCCCTCAACTCCTCAAATTTAGTGGAATCTTCGAGATTATATGGAATATTATCACTTTTGTACCCATTTTATCCCATTCAAACTCTACATTAAGAAGCAAGATGATCATAATATGTGATTTTTAGCTTGTATATATCAGTTTGTGGTGCATCGGAAACTGTATTTTTACACAAAACGAGTACAAACTAGAGCACATTTCACGGAATCTAGATGATTATGTTGAATTTGGCACCATAAGGGTGGAGGTGTAAGAAAAAATCATAGTTGAGGGGGGGTAGATGTAATTATCCAAACAAGAGGGGTTTTTTTGTAATTTGACCATACCTCAGGGGGGTGTTTGTAATTTACCCTATCCGATTATTAAGAGTTGGTACCTAACATTTACTGTTATAGTAAAAGACTAGGGTTCGAATCATGCATGTCACCTACTTTCCCTATTTGTAACTTGCATGGATTTGAATTTTGAAAAAGAAAAATAAAAAAAGTGAACTACAGTAAAATTACCACCAACCATCTTAGTATTATCCGATTATGAAGAGTTGGTACCTAACATTTACTGTTATAGTAAAACACTAGGGTTCGAATCATGCATGTCACCTACTTTCCCTATTTGTAACTTGCATGGATTTGAATTTTGAAAAAGAAAAATACAAGAAAATTAAACAACATTTAATCCTATACTCCTTTTATGCTTCTTTCTTTTTAATCAAATCATACCATTAAAGTTTTCCTCGCATATTCACCGCCATCAATCATCAAGTACAAATGAGACTAAACTTTCTGTGTAGATCTCCGCTTCACCGTGACGATCACGGCAAAGTCAACGGTGTGTTGTTGCGTGACGCAATTGTCTTTCTTATTGTAAATTAAAAAATCCGATTCGTACGTAAACAGAACTTCGCCACTTGGCAAAACAGACAACGGGGTTACGTGATTAGAATCTTCCACCCCATAGTCATTCCAAATCCAGACGTCGAACATAATAGTTGGAGAATAGCCGGAAAACACACAAAGATATCCTTTGAGAACTCCCAATCTCGGGCTGTAATAACCCTTGATACAACTAGCTTGTTTCACGATTCCAAAAGTCTCACTCTTCAAATCGAAACAAACATCATCCCATTTCGACTTCATTTTAAAATCGCTAATCCAGTGTAACTTCCAACTCACAAACTTGGCTGACCCAAATATACACACATCCTTAAATTACAAATTACGTCCCGAAGAATCGGCCTTTAAGCTATACACTCTTGCGGTACTCGGAAAAGTCACGTTTGAACCAAACACTAACATGTAACTTAAGACATACCTTGCAAATTGTAAACTAGAAGAATCGAATCTCAACATCAAACGCAATTCAAACAACAAACGAAGTTAAACCAATCTGCAAACGGAAATTGCTAACAACAAAAACGATGGGAAGGTTCTACATACAGGAGACACAATGTGAAAGATTTTGGATTTCTGAATTTTTGAATTTTTGTTGACCTCTTTAATTCTTCCATCAAGAAATCATCTCATAATCTAAACAGATCCCTATTTTTTTTCCTTCTCTATAATATTACTTTATCAAAAAAGTAAAGAAAAAGGAAAAAAAAAACAGAGAAGCTCGAGAGAGGGAGAAAGGCGTGAGACACAGAGGAAGAGAAAGAGATGAGAGATTAAATATAGGGTGAGAGAAACGTGAGATTGGAGAGAGAAGATATATGAGATTTGTTTTCTTATTAATTAAGGGTGATTATGTCTATACACTAATTATTTTATTTTATTTATATTATTTTTTTGAGTCATAGGACCTATGCCTATATTCATAGCAACTAGGATCTCTACCTATATAAGTCCAAAATAAGGGGTGTCTAGCACATTTCCCCTTGTTATTATTATCTAATTTAGTTTTGGGCAAATTGAACATCACCCCCTATACATTTCTAATTATTTGCACTTTACCTCCTCAATTTTTTAAAAGTGATTGTCGTCCTTCAAAATGTTATTCTTGTTGCAAGCTGCCACGAGATTAGGGTTTTGTTTTACCGTTTCGGGGGTTTTGAGATTTTTGTTTCGTATGAGGAAGAGTTTATTGGAAATACCACCCTTGTGAAATCGCGAATTGGCAAATAATTCCCTGTGAAAAAGAAACTCACCCATACCTCCCTGTGTAACCTATTTTGAAGCACACTGCACCTATTGACATTTTGTTTGTTGACTAAAGGTCAAAAGACAAAAAACCCCAGATATTTTTTTTGTAATTAAAAAAGCAATAGTGTTTTAACAAAAAAGAATATTAAACATATATGTTAATAATAATAATAATAATTAAAAAAGACGAAAAAAGAAAAAAAATATATTTAAACAAATATATTTATTACATACAATAAACATATATCTTAATAATAAAATAATAAAAATAAAACATATGTTAAATATAATAATAATTATAAAAAATAAAAATAAAAAGTCTTCATCTTCTTCTTCCATGCCCTACCTTCGCCGCCTGACTCCACCCCCCAACCGCTCCACTCAATCCGTGCAACTGACAACTTAATTGAGCCCAAGTCGGAGCCTTATGCTACTGCTCACCACCCCAACACTACCACATCTTCAGATCTTCTTCCAATTGAGGCATGCCGCGGCGGAGGTGTGCGACTGGTGGGTGATGAGATCGAACGGTAACTATTTAATTCTAAGCGATAAATTCTCATAATTGTGTTCAATCCCACCTACACAGTTGAATTTGAAGAAGATTAACTAAAATAAAATAAAATATAAAGCACAACTAAAAAGCAAGCAAAAACAAGATAACAAATAGCACGAAGATTTATCAACTCAAAAAGCACTAGTATTTTATCTCCACCCTATGTGATTATTGATCTCCCAATTCTATCAATTATGCAAGCAAATAATATGGATTATTTGTGACACCCCCTAGTATTCGTATAGCAAACCGAGAGGGTTTGCCATGCACGGAAGCTTTAAAGGTTTTATTTAAGTATTTGGGTATGTGGGTAGACTCCAAGGGGTTTAATGAACCGATTACATCTTATTATTATTTTCTTTGAGACTTAGAATTTTAAAGACGAAGTCGGCTTCGGAAAATGTTTCGGCGGAATGATTTAGTGGGATGGTGGAGTATACATCTAATTACCAAATGATTTCGTAATATAGACTCTTAAGTGGTGTCACCTTGATAAAACATAGAAAAAGGTTAAAGTCCATAATTAAAACTACATATTAATAGGTGGACCATAGTTTAACAAAAGGGGCCCACATTCGGAGAACTTAGTCTCCTTTACCACGGATAATAATACACATGAGCTACTATAGAAATAGTAATTGTCCTAAGGACAATATACACAAAAGATAGCACTACAAGCATTATAAGTAGATCCTCCATAAGAACCAAAAACCCGGAGACGGCCTCTCGAAACGTCGACTAGTCCAATCCGGTGGAGTGAGTAGTACTAGTACCTGCAAACGGAGAATATCTATATGAGCTAACAAAGCTCAGTAAGGTTATCGAAAGATACCGAGAATTTAAAATATAGTCATACTACATATACTATATAATAATATCACAAGCACAACAACTTTTAACACAATTTATATGTCTAGGACATTAACCGTAGAAACATAAGAAATCTTCATTTTATCGGATCCGATGAGAAATCAACTTCTTTACTTAGAACACGAGAAGATTATTCTGAGCCCGTTTTGGTGGAATCAAACCACCCAACTGTAGTATCTATGGTTGGAATACCGGCCCCCCGTATCCTTTCTCATCTTTTCTAAGTATTTCATTAATTCCCCAATTTATTTTATTTAATTACAAAAATGGCACAGCCGAAATACTTAGAATTTCGGTTGAGTACATAAAGGTATAAATATTCCACAATAACCCATAAGAAATATAGAAGCCACAAAACATCACAAATATCAATCAAGTGACAATTAAACACATATTTCACAAGAGATTAACCATTATCAAATTGTGTATTCATGCATACTCACCCAAGAATATAACACAACTTATTAAGGATCAACTTATCCTCGAACTACTTAATTTCAATTAAATTCTAGGATCAAGGAACCATATTAGTTTTGTATAGTTTCGGGTATTCAGCACGACACCCCTGAACTTTTTGAAAATTACCGTACTGCCCCCCAAAGTTCAAGACTCACACATGCAATATACTCTAAGGTTCAAAAATTCATACTTTCATGAAATCGACCCTTAACTTAACTGAAATTTAGATTTATGCAGAAAACTTAGTGAGAAGTGATTTGATGCAAAATTTTCGGAAATTACATAATTCACCCTAGCTTTTCTAGATTTAGACATGCAAGACCTCTAAAATGCACAATTTCCATTTTCTAGTAAAACCCCTTTAAAACAGAATATTACCTTTTACCAATGCTGGAAAACAGACCTGGAATTCTAATTGGAACCAATTTCTCGAAAATTACAGATTTACCCCAAAACTCTTTCAAATTACACATGCAACAACACTATAATTTCAAACTCCACTTTTCATGAAAAATCCCCAAAAATCCGAAATCTTTATTCAAAATATGCAGAAAACGAAGTTAAGATTTTAATTTATGCAACAACCTTGAAAATTCCATTTTCCACCACAAAACTTTTAGATCCATACATGCAAGACCACTAGGAGTTCAAAAATTACTCTTTTTCTTAAAATTTTCCTAAATCTGGAATTTCAATTCAATAAATGCAGAAAACCAATTTTGAAAACTCATATGAACCTGACATTTCACAAATTGCAGATCTGGCCCAAAAATATGCCGATTTACACATGCAACCCCAAAACTTTTTCCAAATTTAATTTCTTCACAATTTTCGAAAGAACCGAAACTTTTATGAAGGTAATCGACTCAAATCTACCATTTAAGACCTCTGATCATACATGCAATAACATAAATCATATGAACTAACCAAAAGGAACAAGTAAATACTAGAATTAACACAAACACAAGAATTAGGGGTGTCTTTTAATTAATTTCGAAATTTTATCTTTAATACTTGATACCTCCATTTGCAGCAAGGATTTCGATTCCTTACCTTAAAAACAGAAAGGAAAAGGCTAGATGAAAAGGGGAAGGTTCTTGGGAGCCTTCAAAGAAAAACCGAAAGTTAGAGGGGGAAAAGAACGAAGAAGAAAGAAGAGGTGGAAGAACTTTGAATGGCAGCTTCTTACCTTCTTCAAGCTTGAAGATTCAGCCAAGCTACCTTGATATGGAAGGACACGGTATAGATTTCAAGATGAGAGGTGTTTTCACTAGTGAAAGGACACCATGTATTTATAGTGTTCTTGGAAAATTCGAGAGCAAGGGTGAGATAGGGAATTCTCATTGTTGGTTTGAGAAATATCTTGTTGATTTGGAGAGGGGTTCAAGCTTGGTGCTGTTGATGGCAATGGTGGTTTCGGTGGTTGGAGAAAGAAAAGAAACAATGGAGAGAGAGAGGGATAGGTTGCAGCCGAAATGGGGAGGGGGAGAAGGGACTCTTGGCCTTCTAAGTAGGCATGCTTGAGTTGAGTGTGAGAATGGCACTAGTAGGGATTAGGCTAGGCTTAGGGTAATCATGTATTTATTTTCTAATTAATTAATAATCCACCCCTAATTTTATACACACACACGGCACACACACACACATATATATATATATATATATATATATATATATATATATATATATATATATATATATATATATATATATATATATATATATATATATATATATATATTATGGTAATTTCTAATATGCATGCATAATTTCCGAAGCACATAGGCACATAAGGTCACGTAATAAATTTGATATCTAATAATTCGGATATCAATAATTCACGTATAGCCCTATTTTTGGTAGGATTTAGTATTTACGTGACTAAAGGTTTTATTCTCGTGTTTTGAACACGTGGGGTGTTACAATCTTCCCCCCTTTAAAAATTTTGTCCCCAAAATTTGTTACCTGTCCCGAATAATTCGGGATAGAGACTTCTCATTTCTGATTCGCGTTCCCATGTAGCTTCTTCGGGTGTGTGGTTGTGCCACTGCACTTTGACTAGGTGAATCTCGCGGTTGCGGAGTGTCTTGGTTTTGGAGTCAAGAATTCGGAGGGGTTTTTCTTCGTAGGAAAGGTTCGGATTTAGCTCAATAGGTTCGGCCTTGAGAACGTGTTCGGGGCTGGGAATGTATTTGCGAAGCATGGAGACGTGGAATACATTATGGATTCGGGATAGGTTAGGCGGAAGTGCTAGACGGTAAGCGCGACTGCCTATTCTTTCGAGTATTTCGAACAGTCCGATATATCGCGGAGATAGTTTGCCTCGGTTTCCGAATCGCAAAATTCCTTTAAAAGGGGCTACTTTTAGGAATACTAAACTTCCGACTTCGAATTCCAAATCTCGCCTCCTATTATTAGCGTAGCTTTGTTGTCGGTTTTGGGCGACTCGCATATTTTCTCGGATGTCTCGAACTAGATTCACCGTTTGTTGAACTAAGTCGGGTCCGAGAAGTTTTCTCTCTCCAACTTCATCCCAGTAAAGGGGAGATCGGCACTTGCGCCCATAAAGTGCTTCGTATGGCGCCATTCCGATTGATGATTGGAAGCTATTATTATACGCGAATTCGATCAACGGTAGTCGAGATTCCCAGTTGCCTCCAAAGTCGAGTATACAGGCTCGAAGTAGGTCCTCTAGGGTTTTGAACGTGCGTTCTGACTGGCCATCGGTTTGGGGGTGAAAGGCCGTGCTGAACGATAGTTTGGTTCCAAGAGCTTCTTGCAAACTTTTCCAGAATTTTGAGGTGAACCGTGGGTCTCGATCCGAAATAATAGTCGTTGGAATTCCATGGAGCCGAACGATTTCTCGTATATAGAGTTCTGCGAGTTTATCTAGGCTAAACGTCTTGCGGATCGGAAGAAAATGGGCCGATTTGGTTAAACGGTCGATAATTACCCAAATTGAGTCGGATCCGCGTTGGGTCCTTGGGAACCCTTGAACAAAGTCCATCGTTATCACTTCCCATTTCCATTCGGGAATTTGGTTTGGTTGAAGTAATCCTCCGGGTCGTTGGTGTTCAGTCTTGATTTGTTGGCAGGTGAGGCATTGAGCGACGAATCGAGCTATATCATTCTTCATTCTTGGCCACCAATATAGTTTCTTCAAGTCTTGGTACATTTTGGTTGATCCGGGATGACACGTATATGTGGTCTGATGCGCCTCGGCTAATATGAGCCGTTTAATTTCGGCATCGTCGGGAATGCAAGTGCGGTTTTGGAATAGGAGAGATCCGTCTTTGGAAATTCGGAAATTAGGGTTTGCTTCGAGGTTTTTGCGAATTTTCTGAAGTTGGGGGTCCTGATCTTGAGCTGTCCTCACGCGGTCTCGGAAATCTGATTCAACCACTAGGGCGTTCATTGACTTCCGACTAAGAGCATCTGCCACCACATTCGCCTTCCCGGGGTGGTATAAGAATTCGCAATCATAATCTTTAACCAGATCGAGCCATCTCCGCTGCCTCATGTTTAATTCCTTCTGTGTGAAGAAATACTTCAGGCTCTTGTGGTCGGTGTACACGGTGCACTTATCGCCGTATAGGTAGTGACGCCAGATTTTGAGCGCAAAGACTACTGCTGCGAGCTCCAGGTCGTGAGTTGGGTAATTCTTCTCGTATTCCTTGAGCTGGCGAGACGCGTAGGCTATCACTTTTCCGTTCTGCATAAGTACAACACCTAGTCCGAGTTTGGATGCGTCGCTATAAATCACAAATCCTCCGGATCCTGCTGGTAGTGACAGAATTGGAGCGGTGGTCAAACGCTTCTTTAGTTCTTGGAAACTAGCCTCGCGGTCTGGGGTCCATCGGTAAGTGACTCCTTTCTTCGTGAGTTGAGTGAGGGGTGATGCGATTTTCGAAAAATCTTGAACGAATTTGCGATAGTATCCGGCTAAGCCAAGGAAACTTCGTATCTCCCTTACATTCTTTGGAGTAAGCCAAGTTGAGATTGCTTCTATTTTGCCGGGGTCGACAGAAAGTCCTTCGGCAGAGATGATGTGGCCAAGGAAAGTGACTCGGGATAGCCAAAATTCACATTTGCTAAATTTGGCGTAGAGTTGCTGATCTCGGAGTGTTTGAAGTACTATTCGTAATTGGGAGGCATGTTCTTCTTGGGTTCTGGAGTATATGAGAATATCATCGATAAAGACGATGACAAACTTGTCGAGGTACTGATGAAAAACTCTGTTCATAAGATCCATAAAGGCTGCTGGGGCGTTGGTTAATCCAAAAGGCATTACTACGAATTCGTAGTGGCCGTACCGAGTTCGGAATGCTGTCTTAGGAATATCAGCTTCTTTGACTTTTAGCTGGTGGTAACCTGACCGGAGGTCGATCTTGGAGAAGACGGATGACCCTTGGAGTTGGTCGAAGAGATCGTCGATGCGGGGTAGCGGATATTTATTCTTTATGGTCACCTTATTCAGCTCTCGATAGTCGATGCAAAGGCGGAAAGATCCGTCTTTCTTCTTAACGAATAGTACCGGGGCTCCCCATGGAGAGTGACTGGGGCGGATGTAACCCTTATCGAGTAATTCTTGAACTTGATTCTTCAATTCCTTGAGTTCCACAGGAGCCATGCGGTACGGAGCCTTCGAGATTGGCTCTGTTCCCGGGATAAGACGAATTTCGAATTCGATTTCGCGATCGGGCGGTAGCCCGGGTAGGTCATCGGGGAAGACGTCGGGAAATTCTTGGACAACGGGAAGTTCGGACATCATCGGGTGAGGTTTTGAGTTAGTCTCCAGAAGGTCGACTAAATAGCCGATATGTCCCTTGTTGATGAGTTTGGTGGCTTTGATTGCGGATATTATGGGAATTAGAGTCTCGGCGTCGCTTTGAAATTCTAAGAGGGTGTGATTTGGGAGAGAAAAGCTTACGGTCTTTAAGGCGCAGTTGATTTGGGCCTTGAATTTGGTCAACCAATCCATTCCCATTATGAGGTCAAAATTTTCGATTGCTAAGATGATGAGGTCGAACCCCATGGGTTGGGATTTAATTTGAATAGGGCAATCCTTCACTATTTTGTCGGTGATCATTTCTTCGCCCGAGGGCATAGAGATGCGATATTCGTGGCTTACTCGAGTTGGTACTAATCCAAGACGTACGCACACATTGGTGGAAATGAAGGAGTGTGTAGAACCAGAATCAATCAAAGCATACACGGGTTCTCCAAGAATAAGGACGGTACCTGCGATCATCGTCGGATCTTGACGTACTTGCTCTCGGGTCATGGCAAACGCGCGGCCGGGGACTCGAGTTTGAGCGCTGGGGCAGTCTCTCGCCTTATGGCCTGGATTTTTGCATCGAAAACACAATTCGGTGTCCTTTACGCAGATTCCAAAGTGAGCCTTTCCGCAGTTCGAGCATGTTGGCTTGGTCGTCGGTGTTACCGGTCTAGGGTTTGAATTCTGGACCTTCTTTCCTTTGAATTTGTGGTTCCCAAAGTTGGCCTTCTTCCAGGGTCGTGGCGTGGATGGCTGGGGTCGCTTCCCTTGTTGAATTTCATTTTCGTCTTGAGCGGCGGTTAGTGCCTTGTCCACCATTTGGCGAAAGGTAGTGGCGTCGGACATGCGGATATCCCTTCGAATTTCGGGTTGTAAACCCCTCGTGAAGTGATTTTTCTTTTCTTCCACGTCCTTGGCGATGAATGGGGCGTACAAACATCCTCGTTCGAATAACCGAACGTATTCAGTCATGGTGAGGTCTCCTTGACGGAGTTCCAGGAATTCCTTGAGTTTGTTGGCCCGGACGTCCTTGGAAAAGTATTTCTCGAAGAACTGGACCTTGAATGCTTCCCATGACAAGTTCTCGAGTTCAACACCTTCCTTAGCTCCTTCCCACCAGTTCCGGGCTTCGTTGCGAAGTAAAAAGAGGGCACAGTGCACTCGTTCACGGTCATCCATTTGCATGTAGTCAAAGATCACCTCCAAGGATTTGATCCATTCCTCGGCTACGACCGGGTCTGGATCACCGTGGAATTCAGAGGGCTTCATACGGAGGAAACGTTCGTATAGGCTTTGGGGGTTAGGCTGAGGCGCAGGTGGGGTGCGTTGGCTTTGGAGGAGTTGTTGGATTTGGTCATGATGATTTTGCGCTTGTTCGCGGATGAGGTTAGAGAGACCGAGAATAATGTTAGCGGTGTCCGGGAGATTATTGGCGGTGGCGGTGTTCCGAGATGGTCTTCCTGTCATGTCTTAGTGTGTGTGTTGCAAAAATAATTTTAGAACAACAGAAAATAATATAAAACACAAGTAAGCATATAATTACCGGACAGACCGAGTCTTCACGCTTCGAGGGTTCCGAATTCCGGTTCGGTGTTCGTATAGAGTTTCTACAAATTTTGCTCTGATACCATGTCTGTGACACCCCCTAGTATTCGTATAGCAAACCGAGAGGGTTTGCCATGCACGGAAGCTTTAAAGGTTTTATTTAAGTATTTGGGTATGTGGGTAGACTCCAAGGGGTTTAATGAACCGATTACATCTTATTATTATTTTCTTTGAGACTTAGAATTTTAAAGACGAAGTCGGCTTCGGAAAATGTTTCGGCGGAATGATTTAGTGGGATGGTGGAGTATACATCTAATTACCAAATGATTTCGTAATATAGACTCTTAAGTGGTGTCACCTTGATAAAACATAGAAAAAGGTTAAAGTCCATAATTAAAACTACATATTAATAGGTGGACCATAGTTTAACAAAAGGGGCCCACATTCGGAGAACTTAGTCTCCTTTACCACGGATAATAATACACATGAGCTACTATAGAAATAGTAATTGTCCTAAGGACAATATACACAAAAGATAGCACTACAAGCATTATAAGTAGATCCTCCATAAGAACCAAAAACCCGGAGACGGCCTCTCGAAACGTCGACTAGTCCAATCCGGTGGAGTGAGTAGTACTAGTACCTGCAAACGGAGAATATCTATATGAGCTAACAAAGCTCAGTAAGGTTATCGAAAGATACCGAGAATTTAAAATATAGTCATACTACATATACTATATAATAATATCACAAGCACAACAACTTTTAACACAATTTATATGTCTAGGACATTAACCGTAGAAACATAAGAAATCTTCATTTTATCGGATCCGATGAGAAATCAACTTCTTTACTTAGAACACGAGAAGATTATTCTGAGCCCGTTTTGGTGGAATCAAACCACCCAACTGTAGTATCTATGGTTGGAATACCGGCCCCCCGTATCCTTTCTCATCTTTTCTAAGTATTTCATTAATTCCCCAATTTATTTTATTTAATTACAAAAATGGCACAGCCGAAATACTTAGAATTTCGGTTGAGTACATAAAGGTATAAATATTCCACAATAACCCATAAGAAATATAGAAGCCACAAAACATCACAAATATCAATCAAGTGACAATTAAACACATATTTCACAAGAGATTAACCATTATCAAATTGTGTATTCATGCATACTCACCCAAGAATATAACACAACTTATTAAGGATCAACTTATCCTCGAACTACTTAATTTCAATTAAATTCTAGGATCAAGGAACCATATTAGTTTTGTATAGTTTCGGGTATTCAGCACGACACCCCTGAACTTTTTGAAAATTACCGTACTGCCCCCCAAAGTTCAAGACTCACACATGCAATATACTCTAAGGTTCAAAAATTCATACTTTCATGAAATCGACCCTTAACTTAACTGAAATTTAGATTTATGCAGAAAACTTAGTGAGAAGTGATTTGATGCAAAATTTTCGGAAATTACATAATTCACCCTAGCTTTTCTAGATTTAGACATGCAAGACCTCTAAAATGCACAATTTCCATTTTCTAGTAAAACCCCTTTAAAACAGAATATTACCTTTTACCAATGCTGGAAAACAGACCTGGAATTCTAATTGGAACCAATTTCTCGAAAATTACAGATTTACCCCAAAACTCTTTCAAATTACACATGCAACAACACTATAATTTCAAACTCCACTTTTCATGAAAAATCCCCAAAAATCCGAAATCTTTATTCAAAATATGCAGAAAACGAAGTTAAGATTTTAATTTATGCAACAACCTTGAAAATTCCATTTTCCACCACAAAACTTTTAGATCCATACATGCAAGACCACTAGGAGTTCAAAAATTACTCTTTTTCTTAAAATTTTCCTAAATCTGGAATTTCAATTCAATAAATGCAGAAAACCAATTTTGAAAACTCATATGAACCTGACATTTCACAAATTGCAGATCTGGCCCAAAAATATGCCGATTTACACATGCAACCCCAAAACTTTTTCCAAATTTAATTTCTTCACAATTTTCGAAAGAACCGAAACTTTTATGAAGGTAATCGACTCAAATCTACCATTTAAGACCTCTGATCATACATGCAATAACATAAATCATATGAACTAACCAAAAGGAACAAGTAAATACTAGAATTAACACAAACACAAGAATTAGGGGTGTCTTTTAATTAATTTCGAAATTTTATCTTTAATACTTGATACCTCCATTTGCAGCAAGGATTTCGATTCCTTACCTTAAAAACAGAAAGGAAAAGGCTAGATGAAAAGGGGAAGGTTCTTGGGAGCCTTCAAAGAAAAACCGAAAGTTAGAGGGGGAAAAGAACGAAGAAGAAAGAAGAGGTGGAAGAACTTTGAATGGCAGCTTCTTACCTTCTTCAAGCTTGAAGATTCAGCCAAGCTACCTTGATATGGAAGGACACGGTATAGATTTCAAGATGAGAGGTGTTTTCACTAGTGAAAGGACACCATGTATTTATAGTGTTCTTGGAAAATTCGAGAGCAAGGGTGAGATAGGGAATTCTCATTGTTGGTTTGAGAAATATCTTGTTGATTTGGAGAGGGGTTCAAGCTTGGTGCTGTTGATGGCAATGGTGGTTTCGGTGGTTGGAGGAAGAAAAGAAACAATGGAGAGAGAGAGGGATAGGTTGCAGCCGAAATGGGGAGGGGGAGAAGGGACTCTTGGCCTTCTAAGTAGGCATGCTTGAGTTGAGTGTGAGAATGGCACTAGTAGGGATTAGGCTAGGCTTAGGGTAATCATGTATTTATTTTCTAATTAATTAATAATCCACCCCTAATTTTATACACACACACGGCACACACACATATATATATATATATATATATATATATATACATATTATGGTAATTTCTAATATGCATGCATAATTTCCGAAGCACATAGGCACATAAGGTCACGTAATAAATTTGATATCTAATAATTCGGATATCAATAATTCACGTATAGCCCTATTTTTGGTAGGATTTAGTATTTACGTGACTAAAGGTTTTATTCTCGTGTTTTGAACACGTGGGGTGTTACAATCTTCCCCCCTTTAAAAATTTTGTCCCCAAAATTTGTTACCTGTCCCGAATAATTCGGGATAGAGACTTCTCATTTCTGATTCGCGTTCCCATGTAGCTTCTTCGGGTGTGTGGTTGTGCCACTGCACTTTGACTAGGTGAATCTCGCGGTTGCGGAGTGTCTTGGTTTTGGAGTCAAGAATTCGGAGGGGTTTTTCTTCGTAGGAAAGGTTCGGATTTAGCTCAATAGGTTCGGCCTTGAGAACGTGTTCGGGGCTGGGAATATATTTGCGAAGCATGGAGACGTGGAATACATTATGGATTTGGGATAGGTTAGGCGGAAGTGCTAGACGGTAAGCGCGACTGCCTATTCTTTCGAGTATTTCGAACGGTCCGATATATCGCGGAGATAGTTTGCCTCGGTTTCCGAATCGCAAAATTCCTTTAAAAGGGGCTACTTTTAGGAATACTAAACTTCCGACTTCGAATTCCAAATCTCGCCTCCTATTATTAGCGTAGCTTTGTTGTCGGTTTTGGGCGACTCGCATATTTTCTCGGATGTCTCGAACTAGATTCACCGTTTGTTGAACTAAGTCGGGTCCGAGAAGTTTTCTCTCTCCAACTTCATCCCAGTAAAGGGGAGATCGGCACTTGCGCCCATAAAGTGCTTCGTATGGCGCCATTCCGATTGATGATTGGAAGCTATTATTATACGCGAATTCGATCAACGGTAGTCGAGATTCCCAGTTGCCTCCAAAGTCGAGTATACAGGCTCGAAGTAGGTCCTCTAGGGTTTTGAACGTGCGTTCTGACTGGCCATCGGTTTGGGGGTGAAAGGCCGTGCTGAACGATAGTTTGGTTCCAAGAGCTTCTTGCAAACTTTTCCAGAATTTTGAGGTGAACCGTGGGTCTCGATCCGAAATAATAGTCGTTGGAATTCCATGGAGCCGAACGATTTCTCGTATATAGAGTTCTGCGAGTTTATCTAGGCTAAACGTCTTGCGGATCGGAAGAAAATGGGCCGATTTGGTTAAACGGTCGATAATTACCCAAATTGAGTCGGATCCGCGTTGGGTCCTTGGGAACCCTTGAACAAAGTCCATCGTTATCACTTCCCATTTCCATTCGGGAATTTGGTTTGGTTGAAGTAATCCTCCGGGTCGTTGGTGTTCAGTCTTGATTTGTTGGCAGGTGAGGCATTGAGCGACGAATCGAGCTATATCATTCTTCATTCTTGGCCACCAATATAGTTTCTTCAAGTCTTGGTACATTTTGGTTGATCCGGGATGACACGTATATGTGGTCTGATGCGCCTCGGCTAATGAGCCGTTTAATTTCGGCATCGTCGGGAATGCAAGTGCGGTTTTGGAATAGGAGAGATCCGTCTTTGGAAATTCGGAAATTAGGGTTTGCTTCGAGGTTTGTGCGAATTTTCTGAAGTTGGGGGTCCTGATCTTGAGCTGTCCTCACGCGGTCTCGGAAATCTGATTCAACCACTAGGGCGTTCATTGACTTCCGACTAAGAGCATCTGCCACCACATTCGCCTTCCCGGGGTGGTATAAGAATTCGCAATCATAATCTTTAACCAGATCGAGCCATCTCCGCTGCCTCATGTTTAATTCCTTCTGTGTGAAGAAATACTTCAGGCTCTTGTGGTCGGTGTACACGGTGCACTTATCGCCGTATAGGTAGTGACGCCAGATTTTGAGCGCAAAGACTACTGCTGCGAGCTCCAGGTCCTGAGTTGGGTAATTCTTCTCGTATTCCTTGAGCTGGCGAGACGCGTAGGCTATCACTTTTCCGTTCTGCATAAGTACAGCACCTAGTCCGAGTTTGGATGCGTCGCTATAAATCACAAATCCTCCGGATCCTGCTGGTAGTGACAAAATTGGAGCGGTGGTCAAACGCTTCTTTAGTTCTTGGAAACTAGCCTCGCGGTCTGGGGTCCATCGGTAAGTGACTCCTTTCTTCGTGAGTTGAGTGAGGGGTGATGCGATTTTCGAAAAATCTTGAACGAATTTGCGATAGTATCCGGCTAAGCCAAGGAAACTTCGTATCTCCCTTACATTCTTTGGAGTAAGCCAAGTTGAGATTGCTTCTATTTTGCCGGGGTCGACAGAAAGTCCTTCGGCAGAGATGATGTGGCCAAGGAAAGTGACTCGGGATAGCCAAAATTCACATTTGCTAAATTTGGCGTAGAGTTGCTGATCTCGGAGTGTTTGAAGTACTATTCGTAATTGGGAGGCATGTTCTTCTTGGGTTCTGGAGTATATGAGAATATCATCGATAAAGACGATGACAAACTTGTCGAGGTACTGATGAAAAACTCTGTTCATAAGATCCATAAAGGCTGCTGGGGCGTTGGTTAATCCAAAAGGCATTACTACGAATTCGTAGTGGCCGTACCGAGTTCGGAATGCTGTCTTAGGAATATCAGCTTCTTTGACTTTTAGCTGGTGGTAACCTGACCGGAGGTCGATCTTGGAGAAGACGGATGACCCTTGGAGTTGGTCGAAGAGATCGTCGATGCGGGGTAGCGGATATTTATTCTTTATGGTCACCTTATTCAGCTCTCGATAGTCGATGCAAAGGCGGAAAGATCCGTCTTTCTTCTTAACGAATAGTACCGGGGCTCCCCATGGAGAGTGACTGGGGCGGATGTAACCCTTATCGAGTAATTCTTGAACTTGATTCTTCAATTCCTTGAGTTCCACAGGAGCCATGCGGTACGGAGCCTTCGAGATTGGCTCTGTTCCCGGGATAAGACGAATTTCGAATTCGATTTCGCGATCGGGCGGTAGCCCGGGTAGGTCATCGGGGAAGACGTCGGGAAATTCTTGGACAACGGGAAGTTCGGACATCATCGGGTGAGGTTTTGAGTTAGTCTCCAGAAGGTCGACATAATAGCCGATATGTCCCTTGTTGATGAGTTTGGTGGCTTTGATTGCGGATATTATGGGAATTAGAGTCTCGGCGTCGCTTTGAAATTCTAAGAGGGTGTGATTTGGGAGAGAAAAGCTTACGGTCTTTAAGGCGCAGTTGATTTGGGCCTTGAATTTGGTCAACCAATCCATTCCCATTATGAGGTCAAAATTTTCGATTGCTAAGATGATGAGGTCGAACCCCATGGGTTGGGATTTAATTTGAATAGGGCAATCCTTCACTATTTTGTCGGTGATCATTTCTTCGCCCGAGGGCATAGAGATGCGATATTCCTGGCTTACTCGAGTTGGTACTAATCCAAGACGTACGCACACATTGGTGGAAATGAAGGAGTGTGTAGAACCAGAATCAACCAAAGCATACACGGGTTCTCCAAGAATAAGGACGGTACCTGCGATCATCGTCGGATCTTGACGTACTTGCTCTCGGGTCATGGCAAACGCGCGGCCGGGGACTCGAGTTTGAACGCTGGGGCAGTCTCTCGCCTTATGGCCTGGATTTTTGCATCGAAAACACAATTCGGTGTCCTTTACGCAGATTCCAAAGTGAGCCTTTCCGCAGTTCGAGCATGTTGGCTTGGTCGTCGGTGTTACCGGTCTAGGGTTTGAATTCTGGACCTTCTTTCCTTTGAATTTGTGGTTCCCAAAGTTGGCCTTCTTCCAGGGTCGTGGCGTGGATGGCTGGGGTCGCTTCCCTTGTTGAATTTCATTTTCGTCTTGAGCGGCGGTTAGTGCCTTGTCCACCATTTGGCGAAAGGTAGTGGCGTCGGACATGCGGATATCCCTTCGAATTTCGGGTTGTAAACCCCTCGTGAAGTGATTTTTCTTTTCTTCCACGTCCTTGGCGATGAATGGGGCGTACAAACATCCTCGTTCGAATAACCGAACGTATTCAGTCATGGTGAGGTCTCCTTGACGGAGTTCCAGGAATTCCTTGAGTTTGTTGGCCCGGACGTCCTTGGAAAAGTATTTCTCGAAGAACTGGACCTTGAATGCTTCCCATGACAAGTTCTCGAGTTCAACACCTTCCTTAGCTCCTTCCCACCAGTTCCGGGCTTCGTTGCGAAGTAAAAAGAGGGCACAGTGCACTCGTTCACGGTCATCCATTTGCATGTAGTCAAAGATCACCTCCAAGGATTTGATCCATTCCTCGGCTACGACCGGGTCTGGATCACCGTGGAATTCAGAGGGCTTCATACGGAGGAAACGTTCGTATAGGCTTTGGGGGTTTGGCTGAGGCGCAGGTGGGGTGCGTTGGCTTTGGAGGAGTTGTTGGATTTGGTCATGATGATTTTGCGCTTGTTCGCGGATGAGGTTAGAGAGACCGAGAATAATGTTAGCGGTGTCCGGGAGATTATTGGCGGTGGCGGTGTTCCGAGATGGTCTTCCTGTCATGTCTTAGTGTGTGTGTTGCAAAAATAATTTTAGAACAACAGAAAATAATATAAAACACAAGTAAGCATATAATTACCGGACATACCGAGTCTTCACGCTTCGAGGGTTCCGAATTCCGGTTCGGTGTTCGTATAGAGTTTCTACAAATTTTGCTCTGATACCATGTCTGTGACACCCCCTAGTATTCGTATAGCAAACCGAGAGGGTTTGCCATGCACGGAAGCTTTAAAGGTTTTATTTAAGTATTTGGGTATGTGGGTAGACTCCAAGGGGTTTAATGAACCGATTACATCTTATTATTATTTTCTTTGAGACTTAGAATTTTAAAGACGAAGTCGGCTTCGGAAAATGTTTCGGCGGAATGATTTAGTGGGATGGTGGAGTATACATCTAATTACCAAATGATTTCGTAATATAGACTCTTAAGTGGTGTCACCTTGATAAAACATAGAAAAAGGTTAAAGTCCATAATTAAAACTACATATTAATAGGTGGACCATAGTTTAACAAAAGGGGCCCACATTCGGAGAACTTAGTCTCCTTTACCACGGATAATAATACACATGAGCTACTATAGAAATAGTAATTGTCCTAAGGACAATATACACAAAAGATAGCACTACAAGCATTATAAGTAGATCCTCCATAAGAACCAAAAACCCGGAGACGGCCTCTCGAAACGTCGACTAGTCCAATCCGGTGGAGTGAGTAGTACTAGTACCTGCAAACGGAGAATATCTATATGAGCTAACAAAGCTCAGTAAGGTTATCGAAAGATACCGAGAATTTAAAATATAGTCATACTACATATACTATATAATAATATCACAAGCACAACAACTTTTAACACAATTTATATGTCTAGGACATTAACCGTAGAAACATAAGAAATCTTCATTTTATCGGATCCGATGAGAAATCAACTTCTTTACTTAGAACACGAGAAGATTATTCTGAGCCCGTTTTGGTGGAATCAAACCACCCAACTGTAGTATCTATGGTTGGAATACCGGCCCCCCGTATCCTTTCTCATCTTTTCTAAGTATTTCATTAATTCCCCAATTTATTTTATTTAATTACAAAAATGGCACAGCCGAAATACTTAGAATTTCGGTTGAGTACATAAAGGTATAAATATTCCACAATAACCCATAAGAAATATAGAAGCCACAAAACATCACAAATATCAATCAAGTGACAATTAAACACATATTTCACAAGAGATTAACCATTATCAAATTGTGTATTCATGCATACTCACCCAAGAATATAACACAACTTATTAAGGATCAACTTATCCTCGAACTACTTAATTTCAATTAAATTCTAGGATCAAGGAACCATATTAGTTTTGTATAGTTTCGGGTATTCAGCACGACACCCCTGAACTTTTTGAAAATTACCGTACTGCCCCCCAAAGTTCAAGACTCACACATGCAATATACTCTAAGGTTCAAAAATTCATACTTTCATGAAATCGACCCTTAACTTAACTGAAATTTAGATTTATGCAGAAAACTTAGTGAGAAGTGATTTGATGCAAAATTTTCGGAAATTACATAATTCACCCTAGCTTTTCTAGATTTAGACATGCAAGACCTCTAAAATGCACAATTTCCATTTTCTAGTAAAACCCCTTTAAAACAGAATATTACCTTTTACCAATGCTGGAAAACAGACCTGGAATTCTAATTGGAACCAATTTCTCGAAAATTACAGATTTACCCCAAAACTCTTTCAAATTACACATGCAACAACACTATAATTTCAAACTCCACTTTTCATGAAAAATCCCCAAAAATCCGAAATCTTTATTCAAAATATGCAGAAAACGAAGTTAAGATTTTAATTTATGCAACAACCTTGAAAATTCCATTTTCCACCACAAAACTTTTAGATCCATACATGCAAGACCACTAGGAGTTCAAAAATTACTCTTTTTCTTAAAATTTTCCTAAATCTGGAATTTCAATTCAATAAATGCAGAAAACCAATTTTGAAAACTCATATGAACCTGACATTTCACAAATTGCAGATCTGGCCCAAAAATATGCCGATTTACACATGCAACCCCAAAACTTTTTCCACATTTAATTTCTTCACAATTTTCGAAAGAACCGAAACTTTTATGAAGGTAATCGACTCAAATCTACCATTTAAGACCTCTGATCATACATGCAATAACATAAATCATATGAACTAACCAAAAGGAACAAGTAAATACTAGAATTAACACAAACACAAGAATTAGGGGTGTCTTTTAATTAATTTCGAAATTTTATCTTTAATACTTGATACCTCCATTTGCAGCAAGGATTTCGATTCCTTACCTTAAAAACAGAAAGGAAAAGGCTAGATGAAAAGGGGAAGGTTCTTGGGAGCCTTCAAAGAAAAACCGAAAGTTAGAGGGGGAAAAGAACGAAGAAGAAAGAAGAGGTGGAAGAACTTTGAATGGCAGCTTCTTACCTTCTTCAAGCTTGAAGATTCAGCCAAGCTACCTTGATATGGAAGGACACGGTATAGATTTCAAGATGAGAGGTGTTTTCACTAGTGAAAGGACACCATGTATTTATAGTGTTCTTGGAAAATTCGAGAGCATGGGTGAGATAGGGAATTCTCATTGTTGGTTTGAGAAATATCTTGTTGATTTGGAGAGGGGTTCAAGCTTGGTGGTGTTGATGGCAATGGTGGTTTCGGTGGTTGGAGGAAGAAAAGAAACAATGGAGAGAGAGAGGGATAGGTTGCAGCCGAAATGGGGAGGGGGAGAAGGGACTCTTGGCCTTCTAAGTAGGCATGCTTGAGTTGAGTGTGAGAATGGCACTAGTAGGGATTAGGCTAGGCTTAGGGTAATCATGTATTTATTTTCTAATTAATTAATAATCCACCCCTAATTTTATACACACACACGGCACACACACATACATATATATATATATATATATATATATATATATATATATATATATATATATATATATATATATATATATATATATATATATATATATATATATATATATATATATATATATATATATATATATACATATTATGGTAATTTCTAATATGCATGCATAATTTCCGAAGCACATAGGCACATAAGGTCACGTAATAAATTTGATATCTAATAATTCGGATATCAATAATTCACGTATAGCCCTATTTTTGGTAGGATTTAGTATTTACGTGACTAAAGGTTTTATTCTCGTGTTTTGAACACGTGGGGTGTTACAATCTTCCCCCCTTTAAAAATTTTGTCCCCAAAATTTGTTACCTGTCCCGAATAATTCGGGATAGAGACTTCTCATTTCTGATTCGCGTTCCCATGTAGCTTCTTCGGGTGTGTGGTTGTGCCACTGCACTTTGACTAGGTGAATCTCGCGGTTGCGGAGTGTCTTGGTTTTGGAGTCAAGAATTCGGAGGGGTTTTTCTTCGTAGGAAAGGTTCGGATTTAGCTCAATAGGTTCGGCCTTGAGAACGTGTTCGGGGCTGGGAATGTATTTGCGAAGCATGGAGACGTGGAATACATTATGGATTCGGGATAGGTTAGGCGGAAGTGCTAGACGGTAAGCGCGACTGCCTATTCTTTCGAGTATTTCGAACGGTCCGATATATCGCGGAGATAGTTTGCCTCGGTCTCCGAATCGCAAAATTCCTTTAAAAGGGGCTACTTTTAGGAATACTAAACTTCCGACTTCGAATTCCAAATCTCGCCTCCTATTATTAGCGTAGCTTTGTTGTCGGTTTTGGGCGACTCGCATATTTTCTCGGATGTCTCGAACTAGATTCACCGTTTGTTGAACTAAGTCGGGTCCGAGAAGTTTTCTCTCTCCAACTTCATCCCAGTAAAGGGGAGATCGGCACTTGCGCCCATAAAGTGCTTCGTATGGCGCCATTCCGATTGATGATTGGAAGCTATTATTATACGCGAATTCGATCAACGGTAGTCGAGATTCCCAGTTGCCTCCAAAGTCAAGTATACAGGCTCGAAGTAGTTCCTCTAGGGTTTTGAACGTGCGTTCTGACTGGCCATCGGTTTGGGGGTGAAAGGCCGTGCTGAACGATAGTTTGGTTCCAAGAGCTTCTTGCAAACTTTTCCAGAATTTTGAGGTGAACCGTGGGTCTCGATCCGAAATAATAGTCGTTGGAATTCCATGGAGCCGAACGATTTCTCGTATATAGAGTTCTGCGAGTTTATCTAGGCTAAACGTCTTGCGGATCGGAAGAAAATGGGCCGATTTGGTTAAACGGTCGATAATTACCCAAATTGAGTCGGATCCGCGTTGGGTCCTTGGGAACCCTTGAACAAAGTCCATCGTTATCACTTCCCATTTCCATTCGGGAATTTGGTTTGGTTGAAGTAATCCTCCGGGTCGTTGGTGTTCAGTCTTGATTTGTTGGCAGGTGAGGCATTGAGCGACGAATCGAGCTATATCATTCTTCATTCTTGGCCACCAATATAGTTTCTTCAAGTCTTGGTACATTTTGGTTGATCCGGGATGACACGTATATGTGGTCTGATGCGCCTCGGCTAATATGAGCCGTTTAATTTCGGCATCGTCGGGAATGCAAGTGCGGTTTTGGAATAGGAGAGATCCGTCTTTGGAAATTCGGAAATTAGGGTTTGCTTCGAGGTTTGTGCGAATTTTCTGAAGTTGGGGGTCCTGATCTTGAGCTGTCCTCACGCGGTCTCGGAAATCTGATTCAACCACTAGGGCGTTCATTGACTTCCGACTAAGAGCATCTGCCACCACATTCGCCTTCCCGGGGTGGTATAAGAATTCGCAATCATAATCTTTAACCAGATCGAGCCATCTCCGCTGCCTCATGTTTAATTCCTTCTGTGTGAAGAAATACTTCAGGCTCTTGTGGTCGGTGTACACGGTGCACTTATCGCCGTATAGGTAGTGACGCCAGATTTTGAGCGCAAAGACTACTGCTGCGAGCTCCAGGTCGTGAGTTGGGTAATTCTTCTCGTATTCCTTGAGCTGGCGAGACGCGTAGGCTATCACTTTTCCGTTCTGCATAAGTACAGCACCTAGTCCGAGTTTGGATGCGTCGCTATAAATCACAAATCCTCCGGATCCTGCTGGTAGTGACAGAATTGGAGCGGTGGTCAAACGCTTCTTTAGTTCTTGGAAACTAGCCTCGCGGTCTGGGGTCCATCGGTAAGTGACTCCTTTCTTCGTGAGTTGAGTGAGGGGTGATGCGATTTTCGAAAAATCTTGAACGAATTTGCGATAGTATCCGGCTAAGCCAAGGAAACTTCGTATCTCCCTTACATTCTTTGGAGTAAGCCAAGTTGAGATTGCTTCTATTTTGCCGGGGTCGACAGAAAGTCCTTCGGCAGAGATGATGTGGCCAAGGAAAGTGACTCGGGATAGCCAAAATTCACATTTGCTAAATTTGGCGTAGAGTTGCTGATCTCGGAGTGTTTGAAGTACTATTCGTAATTGGGAGGCATGTTCTTCTTGGGTTCTGGAGTATATGAGAATATCATCGATAAAGACGATGACAAACTTGTCGAGGTACTGATGAAAAACTCTGTTCATAAGATCCATAAAGGCTGCTGGGGCGTTGGTTAATCCAAAAGGCATTACTACGAATTCGTAGTGGCCGTACCGAGTTCGGAATGCTGTCTTAGGAATATCAGCTTCTTTGACTTTTAGCTGGTGGTAACCTGACCGGAGGTCGATCTTGGAGAAGACGGATGACCCTTGGAGTTGGTCGAAGAGATCGTCGATGCGGGGTAGCGGATATTTATTCTTTATGGTCACCTTATTCAGCTCTCGATAGTCGATGCAAAGGCGGAAAGATCCGTCTTTCTTCTTAACGAATAGTACCGGGGCTCCCCATGGAGAGTGACTGGGGCGGATGTAACCCTTATCGAGTAATTCTTGAACTTGATTCTTCAATTCCTTGAGTTCCACAGGAGCCATGCGGTACGGAGCCTTCGAGATTGGCTCTGTTCCCGGGATAAGACGAATTTCGAATTCGATTTCGCGATCGGGCGGTAGCCCGGGTAGGTCATCGGGGAAGACGTCGGGAAATTCTTGGACAACGGGAAGTTCGGACATCATCGGGTGAGGTTTTGAGTTAGTCTCCAGAAGGTCGACTAAATAGCCGATATGTCCCTTGTTGATGAGTTTGGTGGCTTTGATTGCGGATATTATGGGAATTAGAGTCTCGGCGTCGCTTTGAAATTCTAAGAGGGTGTGATTTGGGAGAGAAAAGCTTACGGTCTTTAAGGCGCAGTTGATTTGGGCCTTGAATTTGGTCAACCAATCCATTCCCATTATGAGGTCAAAATTTTCGATTGCTAAGATGATGAGGTCGAACCCCATGGGTTGGGATTTAATTTGAATAGGGCAATCCTTCACTATTTTGTCGGTGATCATTTCTTCGCCCGAGGGCATAGAGATGCGATATTCGTGGCTTACTCGAGTTGGTACTAATCCAAGACGTACGCACACATTGGTGGAAATGAAGGAGTGTGTAGAACCAGAATCAATCAAAGCATACACGGGTTCTCCAAGAATAAGGACGGTACCTGCGATCATCGTCGGATCTTGACGTACTTGCTCTCGGGTCATGGCAAACGCGCGGCCGGGGACTCGAGTTTGAGCGCTGGGGTAGTCTCTCGCCTTATGGCCTGGATTTTTGCATCGAAAACACAATTCGGTGTCCTTTACGCAGATTCCAAAGTGAGCCTTTCCGCAGTTCGAGCATGTTGGCTTGGTCGTCGGTGTTACCGGTCTAGGGTTTGAATTCTGGACCTTCTTTCCTTTGAATTTATGGTTCCCAAAGTTGGCCTTCTTCCAGGGTCGTGGCGTGGATGGCTGGGGTCGCTTCCCTTGTTGAATTTCATTTTCGTCTTGAGCGGCGGTTAGTGCCTTGTCCACCATTTGGCGAAAGGTAGTGGCGTCGGACATGCGGATATCCCTTCGAATTTCGGGTTGTAAACCCCTCGTGAAGTGATTTTTCTTTTCTTCCACGTCCTTGGCGATGAATGGGGCGTACAAACATCCTCGTTCGAATAACCGAACGTATTCAGTCATGGTGAGGTCTCCTTGACGGAGTTCCAGGAATTCCTTGAGTTTGTTGGCCCGGACGTCCTTGGAAAAGTATTTCTCGAAGAACTGGACCTTGAATGCTTCCCATGACAAGTTCTCGAGTTCAACACCTTCCTTAGCTCCTTCCCACCAGTTCCGGGCTTCGTTGCGAAGTAAAAAGAGGGCACAGTGCACTCGTTCACGGTCATCCATTTGCATGTAGTCAAAGATCACCTCCAAGGATTTGATCCATTCCTCGGCTACGACCGGGTCTGGATCACCATGGAATTCAGAGGGCTTCATACGGAGGAAACGTTCGTATAGGCTTTGGGGGTTTGGCTGAGGCGCAGGTGGGGTGCGTTGGCTTTGGAGGAGTTGTTGGATTTGGTCATGATGATTTTGCGCTTGTTCGCGGATGAGGTTAGAGAGACCGAGAATAATGTTAGCGGTGTCCGGGAGATTATTGGCGGTGGCGGTGTTCCGAGATGGTCTTCCTGTCATGTCTTAGTGTGTGTGTTGCAAAAATAATTTTAGAACAACAGAAAATAATATAAAACACAAGTAAGCATATAATTACCGGACAGACCGAGTCTTCACGCTTCGAGGGTTCCGAATTCCGGTTCGGTGTTCGTATAGAGTTTCTACAAATTTTGCTCTGATACCATGTCTGTGACACCCCCTAGTATTCGTATAGCAAACCGAGAGGGTTTGCCATGCACGGAAGCTTTAAAGGTTTTATTTAAGTATTTGGGTATGTGGGTAGACTCCAAGGGGTTTAATGAACCGATTACATCTTATTATTATTTTCTTTGAGACTTAGAATTTTAAAGACGAAGTCGGCTTCGGAAAATGTTTCGGCGGAATGATTTAGTGGGATGGTGGAGTATACATCTAATTACCAAATGATTTCGTAATATAGACTCTTAAGTGGTGTCACCTTGATAAAACATAGAAAAAGGTTAAAGTCCATAATTAAAACTACATATTAATAGGTGGACCATAGTTTAACAAAATGGGCCCACATTCGGAGAACTTAGTCTCCTTTACCACGGATAATAATACACATGAGCTACTATAGAAATAGTAATTGTCCTAAGGACAATATACACAAAAGATAGCACTACAAGCATTATAAGTAGATCCTCCATAAGAACCAAAAACCCGGAGACGGCCTCTCGAAACGTCGACTAGTCCAATCCGGTGGAGTGAGTAGTACTAGTACCTGCAAACGGAGAATATCTATATGAGCTAACAAAGCTCAGTAAGGTTATCGAAAGATACCGAGAATTTAAAATATAGTCATACTACATATACTATATAATAATATCACAAGCACAACAACTTTTAACACAATTTATATGTCTAGGACATTAACCGTAGAAACATAAGAAATCTTCATTTTATCGGATCCGATGAGAAATCAACTTCTTTACTTAGAACACGAGAAGATTATTCTGAGCCCGTTTTGGTGGAATCAAACCACCCAACTGTAGTATCTATGGTTGGAATACCGGCCCCCCGTATCCTTTCTCATCTTTTCTAAGTATTTCATTAATTCCCCAATTTATTTTATTTAATTACAAAAATGGCACAGCCGAAATACTTAGAATTTCGGTTGAGTACATAAAGGTATAAATATTCCACAATAACCCATAAGAAATATAGAAGCCACAAAACATCACAAATATCAATCAAGTGACAATTAAACACATATTTCACAAGAGATTAACCATTATCAAATTGTGTATTCATGCATACTCACCCAAGAATATAACACAACTTATTAAGGATCAACTTATCCTCGAACTACTTAATTTCAATTAAATTCTAGGATCAAGGAACCATATTAGTTTTGTATAGTTTCGGGTATTCAGCACGACACCCCTGAACTTTTTGAAAATTACCGTACTGCCCCCCAAAGTTCAAGACTCACACATGCAATATACTCTAAGGTTCAAAAATTCATACTTTCATGAAATCGACCCTTAACTTAACTGAAATTTAGATTTATGCAGAAAACTTAGTGAGAAGTGATTTGATGCAAAATTTTCGGAAATTACATAATTCACCCTAGCTTTTCTAGATTTAGACATGCAAGACCTCTAAAATGCACAATTTCCATTTTCTAGTAAAACCCCTTTAAAACAGAATATTACCTTTTACCAATGCTGGAAAACAGACCTGGAATTCTAATTGGAACCAATTTCTCGAAAATTACAGATTTACCCCAAAACTCTTTCAAATTACACATGCAACAACACTATAATTTCAAACTCCACTTTTCATGAAAAATCCCCAAAAATCCGAAATCTTTATTCAAAATATGCAGAAAACGAAGTTAAGATTTTAATTTATGCAACAACCTTGAAAATTCCATTTTCCACCACAAAACTTTTAGATCCATACATGCAAGACCACTAGGAGTTCAAAAATTACTCTTTTTCTTAAAATTTTCCTAAATCTGGAATTTCAATTCAATAAATGCAGAAAACCAATTTTGAAAACTCATATGAACCTGACATTTCACAAATTGCAGATCTGGCCCAAAAATATGCCGATTTACACATGCAACCCCAAAACTTTTTCCAAATTTAATTTCTTCACAATTTTCGAAAGAACCGAAACTTTTATGAAGGTAATCGACTCAAATCTACCATTTAAGACCTCTGATCATACATGCAATAACATAAATCATATGAACTAACCAAAAGGAACAAGTAAATACAAGAATTAACACAAACACAAGAATTAGGGGTGTCTTTTAATTAATTTCGAAATTTTATCTTTAATACTTGATACCTCCATTTGCAGCAAGGATTTCGATTCCTTACCTTAAAAACAGAAAGGAAAAGGCTAGATGAAAAGGAGAAGGTTCTTGGGAGCCTTCAAAGAAAAACCGAAAGTTAGAGGGGGAAAAGAACGAAGAAGAAAGAAGAGGTGGAAGAACTTTGAATGGCAGCTTCTTACCTTCTTCAAGCTTGAAGATTCAGCCAAGCTACCTTGATATGGAAGGACACGGTATAGATTTCAAGATGAGAGGTGTTTTCACTAGTGAAAGGACACCATGTATTTATAGTGTTCTTGGAAAATTCGAGAGCAAGGGTGAGATAGGGAATTCTCATTGTTGGTTTGAGAAATATCTTGTTGATTTGGAGAGGGGTTCAAGCTTGGTGGTGTTGATGGCAATGGTGGTTTCGGTGGTTGGAGGAAGAAAAGAAACAATGGAGAGAGAGAGGGATAGGTTGCAGCCGAAATGGGGAGGGGGAGAAGGGACTCTTGGCCTTCTAAGTAGGCATGCTTGAGTTGAGTGTGAGAATGGCACTAGTAGGGATTAGGCTAGGCTTAGGGTAATCATGTATTTATTTTCTAATTAATTAATAATCCACCCCTAATTTTATACACACACACGGCACACACATATATATATATATATATAAATATATATATATATATATATATATATATATATATATATATATATATATATATATATATATATATATATATATATATATATATATATATATATATATATATATATATATATATATATATATATATATATATATATATACATATTATGGTAATTTCTAATATGCATGCATAATTTCCGAAGCACATAGGCACATAAGGTCACGTAATAAATTTGATATCTAATAATTCGGATATCAATAATTCACGTATAGCCCTATTTTTGGTAGGATTTAGTATTTACGTGACTAAAGGTTTTATTCTCGTGTTTTGAACACGTGGGGTGTTACAATATTAACCTGAGATGCTAATTTAATCATAACCCGCTTCCGCGTGTATTACGATTCTATTATTCAAGACTAAATTACTGTATTCCTACACAATTCAATCAAGAACAAAGCATTAAACACAAATCTCAATAATGTCTACCTAAGAGGTTAACTATATTCCTATGCAAACACCACAGAGGCTCTTCTACTATATTTATAATTGTTAAACCGATCTTCATGCATTCAACAATAACAATAAAGCACATAAAGTGATCAAGTTCATACACTTAATAAAATAAGTAGAAGAAACAATCTGGAATTAATACTTGCATAAAATCATAGAATTGGTTTCACATCCCACATAGGGTTTGAATAAAATCCTAGAAACTAAACACTTAGCTACTCGAAATTCTTATGATAAAGAAAATATAATTAATTAAATAAAAAAAAAAAAAAAACTATGCTTGAGTCTTCGATCTTCGTTCTTTGCATTTTGTTGTGTAAATTTTTTCATCGTTGGATCCCATTGAATTATGTTTATATAGTGGTTAAGACTTGATCAAAAGGAAAAACCTTCCTTGTGCAATTAAAACTTCCATATTGTGCAGAATCGGGGTCTCGAATAGCTGTCTGAGATTTTAGGACATTTTGGGATGGCCGTCTCAATTTTCGTAGCCTACTGATCAACTTCGCATGAGGGGGCGGCCATCCAAGCTTTTAGTACAAAATTGAGCCGGCCGTCCGAAGGTTTGTCCGCACTTTAGTCGGTTTTTAATCCGATAACCATGTTTGAGTCCGAATTTTGGAATGTTGCGTGAAATTCAAATTGTAGCCCTTTAAATTAGTTTTCCAATGCTGCGTAAACCAGGTGATTTGGAGTTCGTGTGAGAGAAATATGCTTGAAACGGTGGACACTGCCAAAGTTGTTGCGAGATTCCTTCTTCCAATTTGATTTATTTCCTTATTTTCAACTTTTTCCTTTCTTTTTTATCATTGTTCTTCATGGACACTTAATTCTCGTTTTTCACCTATAGAACACATAATCAATCAATTAAAGCACAAATATAATTAAATCTAAGCAAAATATCAACGTAAAGTAAACATATTGAGTGTAGAATCTACACTCAACGCACCCCCAAACTTGAACTTTTGCTTGTCCTCAAGCAATATCTAGCAACTTGCAAAGCAACGAAATCAATAAATGCATCTCATCACATAGATTAATATGGTCAACTTCACGTTTTCAGAACATGCAATTGTCATGGCACTTCTCGAAAATTCACAAGCTTAAAATTCAAAGAAACTTAATTGCTTACCATTGCCAAGAACCAAAAATCATGTTATCGCTTCAATCATCCAATATTTGTAATCTAAAAATAGAGAAATTTATACTTACATAATAATTTAGACTCAAAAGACTCACCCAATTTCTCTACTCCGGTAATATCGAACAATTGAGCTATAGGGATCATTGTGACTTTTTGGCTTTCAATTGTTGGGCTCTTTGGTGCAAGGTAGGAAATATGTGTATATAAGTGGCAACTCTTCTCCTTTCGATCTTCTCATTGTTGGAAATCGGGCGCGTGTACGCAGTGGAAAACAAAAATTTTACATGAAATAAATAATTTAATTCACAGAAACACATGCTCGATTCATATTAAGCAATTAATTACGTACCTCAACGCTTCCGGCGAAAATTAAGAACAACATGCGTATAATTAATTCGATAATAAATCTGTTAGGATAGTAGACTAAAAGTCTCGCTTTTAGCTACATAATTTTATTATTGAATTAATAAAATAGTTTATTGTCATTTTATGAGAATCTGCACTAGGGTATTTAATGCATTTAATTGATTGTTTGTCAATTAATTAAAAGCATAAGTCTAATATTCTAATAGTATTCGAAATGGTGTGCTACGGCGCACATAAAGATCATTTTGAAAGTTCGTTTAGAATGTAAAGATAAACGTTCACAATCTAGATGGAAATGGACTAACCATTGGTAAAATATTGTAGCACAATATTTAAGTGATTGGTCATGATCACAGTAAATAGAGAATAACTTTTGTAGTTATTGTTTTGACTTATTGTGCTAGCACACTCGGCATGTGTTGAACCGGACAAAGTGAAATAATTGTTTCATCACTGTTCAAAATGAAACTGTATTATTTCTAGTTGACAATAAATTACTTACTCTCTGAATCCCTAGATAATTAACGTACATATTTAATTGACGATCTCTACTTTGATGTCACAATGGGAGAGATTCCTATATTGAGTCAAATGGCCCCCGGTGCGTTGGGTAGAGACATTAAGAATTAATAGGTGAAAATTAATTATCGAAAGGAATCCACATCTCTGAAATATGGGATTGATAATAGCCCTTGAGTAGCTTATAAGATTTGTTTATGACAAGTCCTGGCCAGGTGGATTTCGTATTCGGCATACTCAAATAAGTTAAGCGGGTAAGACTCATGAAAATAAACCATATAATTTATTTAGCAGTGAATAAATTATTTGGTGGCTATAAGATTTCTTAATGTGGGGAGAATCTAAGTAATGATCGACCGGAGCTCGAATTTAATATTTGAGAATATAAACGGAAGTTCAATAATTATTTGGTAGTGGAAAATAAATAATTATTTAATGATTAATTAAATGAATTCTTTTAAGAGTTTGGATTTAATTAATTATTAGTTGCCCGATTTATATTTTCTCCTATAGTCCCTATTGTAGCCCAATGGATTTTCTAATTAATCGAGAAAATAAAGTTCAACCAATATTATATATTGGAATTAATATAGCCGAAAATTAAATCCCCATTGGAATTAATGATTAATTAAATGAATTCTTTTAAGAGTTTGGATTTAATTAATTATAAGTTGCCCGATTCATATTTTCTCCTATAGTCCCTATTGTAGCCCAATGGATTTTCTAATTAATCGTGAAAATAAAGTTCAACCAATATTATATATTGGAATTAATATAGCCGAAAATTAAATGCCCATTGGACTGCAATTTTCGACTATATAGAGTTATAGAAGGAGTGAGATTTGTGCTATATATATAATAGAGATTAGGTTCATGTGAGAAAAAAAAAACCTACACGCCTATTCACTATTCACGTTCGGAGAAGAAAATATTTTTCTCTTCTTCTTTTCTCTGTAAGTTTCTCGATTATAGATTTAGATTTCTTCAAGTACAAGTCGACCATTGTAGAAGAATTATTAATCCGGGATATACAATAGAAGATTATAGGAGAACTGTAAATTTCAGGACAGCAGTTTTTCGAGGATTAAAGGTTTGACGTGGATCCTCGTTCGTGCGCCGAAGATAGAAACGAATCTGCTCGCGAAAACTGTAAGTTGCTAGATTAGATTTATTCCACTTTAAACGAATCTAATCAAAGCATGTTAATAAAATTAAAACCGGCTAATCTAGAACCTCTTGCGAATTTTCATGGAATCCTGGGCTTCACATCCCAACAATTGGTATCAGAGCTTCTTTGATGAATTCGTTTGAGGTTCACCATGTTGTCCAAAGTTGCATGAAACGGAAAATTCATATGTTGCATGTAGCGTTTTGTTTCTAACTTTGTTTTGCATAATAGAAAATCCACTATTATGGTTATGAATATTTTATTTATGTTTTATGTGAATGGATCCCACTGCCTCGTGAGGGGTTACATGTCGGTTTTAATTTCCATTGCGAGATATTGATGGAAGATCGTGTGCCTACGATATTTTTATTTTTTGTAATTTTTCTAGAGGAGTTTTAGATAGAAATTACATAGATAGAATAGAGCAGTTTTTGTTCTCGGAATTGTCTGCACAACTGTGTCGTTTCTGTTATCACGGCGTTTGCCACCGTCGGATCCAGTTGAATTTTTTTTTCTGGAGGTTCCTAACTCCTTGGCGTGGAATTAGACCTTTCGGATCGTGAATCAGAGTTCCCCTAATAGAGATATAAATTACAGATCAAAGGCTGGAAATTCCAGGACAATACCACAATTATCAACCGCGCGGGGTCTCGACATCGGGCAGCGGGCAGCGGCTCCGGGCAGCCTGGAATTCGAGAATTCTGGAGTTTACGGGGACTTTTGGACTTTCTAATTTTAAGGAGTCTAAATCCGGGAGTCCCAACTTAACCATAATAGCGGAAATCTAAATTGTTTTATTTAATATTTTATGGTTGATGTGTGCTTATATTTGTTATGAGCATGATTGCATGCATTATTCATGTTTATTATATTTGGGCTTAATTTGTTTATGTGATACCCATGACATATAATTGGACAACATGAAATTTGGACATGCATAAATTTGCATTTAGTTTATTATGTTCATGTTCATCTATGTGAATTATATTTGGTTATAAATATTTTTATGTGATACCATGGCCTATAATTAGATAACATAGATGACTGTGTTGAACATGATAAATTTATCATGATTCGTATTTTTTCTATGTTTGCTATATAGGATGATTAATTTGTGTATTAATAGGATCCCATGATATATATAACTAGAGAACATAGAAATAGAACACACTCAATAGGTGCCCATAGTATTTCTATGATTAATTATATTGGACATCGTCATAAATTTTAGATAATATAATTGATTATGAGAAAGAAGATTTATCGAATTTCGCTCCCACTCCGGGCATAATTAATTATCGACATTATCTAGAAAAATCTCCTAACGGATAATTTGTATATACATTATTTTCTCCATGTGGTGGAAAATAGATATCATAGAATAATCAATTTAAAATTAATTGATAATCCAAAGACATGTAATTAGAGAATCTAGAAATCGAGCATGGTAATTATTTTCATAGATTCCCTCATGAAAAATATTTTTAAAAATATTAAGTGTATCGGGGAGTTTATTACGTATAAATCCTAAGGTCTCCATCATAGGCTTTAAGATAAATTAATTAATTGTGAGAAAGGAGATTTATCGAATTTTGCTCCCACTCCGGGCACTTTTAATTATAGACTTGTCTAGAAAAGTCTCCTAATGAATAATTATTAAAGAAATTGTAGTGATATGTTTGTCTCACTCCGAGTCGACTGATATCATAGAACAATTGATTTAAAGATGACTTGATGGTTAAACACTTAACAATAAAATATAATTATAACTATACTTCACTCTGAAGTCCCTGTTATATTTTATTGGACCAAAGTAACCGACTATATAATTTTATTTTCCAAGACCGCCAAATTGGAATGATAATAAACTTGAAGATGTTTTACATGTCTATCTATTGAAAACTTGTAGTCTGTCTACACTCCGTAGCCTACCGGTTCCTCATAGTGATGGATTGTCGGTTCATTTCAAAATTTGGTGTGAGGGAGCCATTTTAAGGGACAATCTAGAGATCTTAAGGATGCCCTTCTTCATAGTATAAAACTGTTTGTTTGATTATCTAGCAATTAATGATATATTCCTTAGATCCACTTTGTAGACTCACCTTGCTAGGATTAATCGACCTATAATAATATATTAAGTATTGCCTTTCGATTGAGGAATTTAAATATGTATTTTAATTGAGGAAATTCGTGAGTTAATAAATGAAGTGAATTTGTGGAAGAAAATTTAGTTCTTCATTTATTTTCTTAGGACGATTAATTAGTTCGGTGTTATATATTGAATTTTGGTTCAATATATAGAAACACTACAATGAGCCCATGGCAAGTACAAAATAATAAAATAGTGAATTTCTTAGTAACGTGAGAAATTTAGAACTATATTTTTATTTGTAGCCATATTAAAAGTATCTTGAATACATGCATATTTATTTGGATTATTGGTTAGTCTTCATGTTCGAAAGACTATACATCTTTTGACAGTTCATGAATTCTTAGAAACCAAGATCAGTGGGAAACCGAGATCGACTTAATCCAAAAGAAATCTATTGAATTTTAATATTTTCAATTGAATAAGAAAAGGATCTTTTCAATTGAAATTATTATAGGGAATTCAAATGGCGTTTACTCTCCTCTGAAGATCGAAGAAGGCATATTTTGTCAATCTTTCAATCGTCAGCTAGTAATTAGGCTTCTTGTCACTCACGTAACATCTATAATAGTAGTAACATTTAAGTATGTTCACATCGAAAGTAGGATTTTATATTTAGAGATTATCATTTTGTGTCTTCCAAATAGAAGGAATTTATTTTTCTTTTATAGGATGGTTCAAAATAAATAGTTTGTTTATTTAATAATGACTTGGTCATTGTGGAAAATAAATATTTTTTTATTTAGACACATTGATTGATAATATATATATATATATATATATATATATATATATATATATATATATATATATATATATATATAATATATATATATATATATATATATATATATATATATATATATATATATTGAAATATTTTTCCTACACTACTATTATATTCAATGATAACACTATTAATTAAACTCAATAGAGTATATATATATATATATATATATATATATATATATATATATATATATATATATATATATATATCCATTGCATGATTATTTGATATTTACAAGAGGTTGGATTTTACTTTGAATAAAATTTTGAGACTGATTTATGATGGGCCTTTACGGTTCATGAAAAGTGAAGGCACTGCCAGTCTAAGAATTTTATTTGGAAAGTAAAAGGACCATGTGCCCGGTTGGTGGGCCTAGTGTAGATAAGATCAAATAATTTTTGGATTTATTTTATTCTATAGTTTGTGGATCTACAAATACCCTAGTCAAAGTAGTTTTGAGTAGTTCATCTCATTTATTGATGATATCTCGAGACATAAATATATTCATATTATGCGACATACATCTGAGGTCTTAAAGAAATTGAAGACCGTGACAGATAAGCATTTGAATAAATATATCAAGTCATTTGATATGGCGAAACTTTATGGGTATAAGTTATTGAACATTTTGGTTAAACTAGGGATTTGTCCTAGATATGTTTGTACCAAATTGAACCACAATAGAATATAATTTAGCGACGAAAATAATTATTACTTATTGAAGACGGTCTAATCTATAGTGACTAATTGAGTATTATTATTTTTCTAATATATACATTTGAGACGGTTATTTATTTAAGAACTTAAGATCTTCTAAGTTAGTATCCAATGACTCTTGCCGAACTAAAGATTGTTTAAACATACAATCGATTGTTTAAACATACAATCGGTTTAAACATACAATCGGAACTGGAGTCAGTTAGCATTTATACTTCGGGAGAACACAGTTGATAGAAGATAAGTTAGAAATAAATGTCTCTTGTATGGAATAGTAAGAGAAAAATAATAGTGGTCCATTTTGATTCCTAGAATTAAAGAAAACATTGATTTGTATCAATGTTGGATTCTTAAAGGAAGATCATGTTTTGGAATACATAGCCTAATGACGAAGTTTTAAGGAAGTTTGACTGTCTTAGTCTTCTAGTATACCCTAAATACGTTAAGAGTTTCGCTTGTGTTCTAGTATAGAAATTCCAATGCCACTTTCCAGTGAGAGGAATTTAAGTTACTAGTATTACAGTTAGGGTGATTTATCCTAGTGGGAGGATTCGTAATGAAATTGTAAGATTGTATGTTTATAGAATGTTAGTGATAACAAGATTCTTGATAAACATATAATTCATTCCTAGAACTATGAATGAACGCCCATTTCTATAGATGCAAGAAATTGGCTTAGTGCTATAAGAATCCAAAGTGGAAATGATTAGATTGGGAAAAGTGAAAACCTTTTAAAAGGTTAGGCTTATAGTAAGAAGGTTCTGTCGGAAAGAAATGGATCGACTAAGAGGAAACTTTCTTGCTAGTAGCCACATTTTAGTCTATTCAAATTCCTAAAATCTATCGGTGCCATGTTTAAATTTGGTAGATGGATGTCAAGATTTCATATCTCTTGACGAGTGCATTTCACGATGCAAATCAAATGGATTTTAGCTTAGAGCCATATGCATTGTAATGCAAACTTAATAAATTCATTTTTTAATGTAAGCAAAGTGCGCATATCATGTGATATTTAGATTGATCATAGAATCAACATTTTGATTTTGATTAGGAATCTAGATATATCACATTTTGTAACGGAAGCGTGGTGAAAGCCTTAAAAGACGTATTAAATAATAATTTCCTTTTAGAAAATGATTTGGAAAATATTTAGGTAAGGGTATTGTTTCTCGAGTCAAATCAATATAGATAACTTGAGTGAAACTAGTTATGTCGTATGGATCATTTTATATGATCTATAAAATAGGATATTAAGTTGTCACAGACAAGTTATATTGATTAAATACTTACCAAATTTAGCATGTACAAATTCCAAAGAAAGAATTGTTTCTTTCAGGCATGGAATCGCTCTATCGAGAAATTAGTGTCTTTGAACACGTAATGCGATAGAGATGTTGCAGGCAGTTCTTTGTTGTAAAGAAGCTTGCATATGCTATAGTAAATAATTAAATTCAGATCTTGCTTTGCATCTTGCATAGTTAGCAAATGTGAATTTATTTTGAGGCTAGTAAGTTAGATTGCAGTAAAGTATATTCTCAAGTATTAAAGGATACAAGATTATATACTAGTTTACTAGGCGGATAGTCTTGGTACGACTCAATAATTAATGGTCGATAATAGTAATTTTTATTTATGTTATCACTTTGGGAGATTTATTTTCCTAAGGAAGTGAAAATGTATAGTGGGAGGTTTATGCAATCCTGCGATTGCGTATTCTGCTAGATATACATTATATGCTTTTACATCGGATGATAGCCTTGTGGATTTGTTCTATGGATGGGTTAGAGCTGTTGAGCTGCCAGTCTTTGAGCTAAGTGGGAGATTGTTAGGATAGTAGACTAAAAGTCTCGCTTTTAGCTACATAATTTTATTATTGAATTAATAAAATAGTTTATTGTCGTATTATGAGAATCTGCACTAGGGTATTCAATGCATTTAATTGATTGTTTGTCAATTAATTAAAAGCATAAGTCTAATATTCTAATAGTATTCGAAATGGTGTGCTACGGCGCACATAAAGATCATTTTGAAAGTTCGTTTAGAATATAAAGATAAACGTTCACAATCTAGATGGAAATGGACTAACCATTGGTAAAATATTGTAGCACAATGTTTAAGTGATTGGTCTTGATCACAGTAAACAGAGAATAACTTTTGTAGTTATTGTTTTGACTTATTGTGCTAGCACACTCGGCATGTGTTGAACCGGACAAAGTGAAATAATTGTTTCATCACTGTTCAAAATGAAACTGTATTATTTCTAGTTGACAATAAATTACTTACTCTCTGAATCCCTAGATAATTAACGTACATATTTAATTGATGATCTCTACTTTGATGTCCCAATGGGAGAGATTCCTATATTGAGTCAAATGGCCCCCGGTGCGTTGGGTAGAGACATTAAAAATTAATAGGTGAAAATTAATTATCGAAAGGAATCCACATCTCTGAAATATGGGATTGATAATAACCCTTGAGTAGCTTATAAGATTTGTTTATGACAAGTCCTGGCCAGGTGGATTTCGTATCCGGCATACTCAAATAAGTTAAGCGGGTAAGACTCATGAAAATAAACCATTTAATTTATTTAGCAGTGAATAAATTATTTGGTGGTTATAAGATTTCTTAATGTGGGGAGAATCTAAGTAATGATCGACCGGAGCTCGAATGTAATATTTGAGAATATAAATGGGAGTTCAATAATTATTTGGTACTGGAAAATAAAAAAAATATTTAATGATTAATTAAATGAATTCTGTTAAGAGTTTGGATTTAATTAATTATTAGTTGCCCGATTTATATTTTCTCCTATAGTCCCTATTGTAGCCCAATGGATTTTCTAATTAATCGAGAAAATAAAGTTCAACCAATATTATATATTGGAATTAATATAGCCGAAAATTAAATCCCCATTGGACTGCAATTTTCGACTACATAGAGTTATAGAAGGAGTGAGATTTGTTTTCATGTAATCCTCTCTATGTTTGACTCTAATTCCTTGTGCTATATATAATAGATATTAGAATGATGTGAGAAAAAAAAACCTACACGCCTATTCACTATTCACGTTCGGAGAAGAAAATATTTTTCTCTTCTTCTTTTCTCTGTAAGTTTCTCGATTATAGATTAAGATTTCTTCAAGTACAAGTCGACACTTGTAGAAAAATTATTAATCCGGGATATACAATAGAAGATTATAGGTTTTTAGAGCAAACATTTATTTCCGAATTTTCTGAGCAGTCCTGCGAAGACATTCACCATAAATCAACGTTTGTCCGATTGACTTGAAATTTATAAAGTTGTTTCCTAACCCATAGTAGTATAATCCTTCCAAAGGGTTTCTGAATCAAAATCAACCATCTCGGAGATATCGTTGAAGGAAGAGAACTATTATTTTCAGGACAGCAGTTTTTTGAGGATTGAAGGCTTGACGTGGATCCTCGTTCGTGCGCCGAAGATTGAAACGAATCTGCTCGCGAAAACTGTAAGTTGCTAGATTAGATTTATTCCGCTTTAAACGAATCTAATCAAACCATGTTAATAAAATTAAAACCGGATAATCTAGAACCTCTTGCGAATTTTCATTGAATCCTGGGCTTCACATCCCAACAAAATCACATAGCATGCTCGCAGTAAATCATGAATTCATACAAACAATTACATATAGCAATTCACGAAAATTCATACTGCGAATATTAACATATAATTTAATCTAATTAAATTAATTCCTAACTAAAATCGGATCCTAAAATTACCTCTTGAAGCGTGAGGCAAACTCTCGGATTGAAGCAAACTGCCACGGAAACCAATCCGTGCATTAGGGAGGAGCAACGACGGTGCAGCAGCGACGGACGCGCTCAACGACGGCGGCGCGGTCTCCGGGCAGCGCGTACGGCAGTGCTTCGGCGATGGCTTCTCGGCAATTCAACTCCTTGGTTTTCCTCCTCTCGGATTTCAGCTCGTATACTGAGATCTACTAAATACGTAGCACTAGACACGCAAAAGTCAGAATAGATGGAAGAAAAGGACAAAGGAAAGAAGCTACCAATAACAATCGGCGCGTGAGGCCGATTCCGGCGACGGCGTCGGCGGCGACGGTGGAGGAGGAGAATTGGCCGAGGGTTGTGAGAGAGCGGCTAGGTTTTTATCTTGTGTGCTCTATATTGTGCAACACATATAAATCATGTATTTATAGTTTCGTTGTATAAAATACCTAACGAGCTTAAGTTGGACCGGGCCTAACATCTTAAGTTCGTTAGTCTTTTACTCGCTCGTTTCTCACAACTCAATGATCGGAAAATTATAACGATTACATTTTCGGAATCATTGAAACGTCCTCGTCATTACGAGTGACAATTCTCGATTTTCAATTTCCAAAAGTGGAAACTCTATTTCAGTGGACCTTCTAAATTTGGAAACTTCCCAATTTAGAAACTTCACTTAGATGTTCGACTATTCTTTTTCTTTTCTTGTTCTCATTCATAATTCCAAATTACGAATGTTGGATTCAATCACATTAACTTCCAATGATGCAAAGATTAAACAGTTTTATCTTTGACCGTTTATTCAAAGAACTCGAGTGCACGAACAATGTGGCCCTCGATGGTTCAGGTGTAAGCTAGCCGTGGGTCCACAACCCTTTTGTGGTTTAAACTCGTCCCTAGAGTTATGATTAAGATGAAGCTCGTTTCAACTTAATCACCCAACGAATCAAGATTGGCGTCTAGCAACTACGCGTCATGATTCCCTAGATACAAATGAAGTGACTGCAAGAATCTTTTGATATAGTTAACATAATGTACGATCCTTTCGATTCATATGTCCCGATTGAACTAGAGGCATTGGTTCATCGAGACCTCCTTAGTAGTTCAATAAATGTGCGATCGTTCTAAGTGTTGTAATCGGTACGTGCATGACTTAGAGAATCGAATTCCCTAATCACTTAGTCAGCTCTGGCCAGAGACTTAAAGATTACAAACTATGAGAACACACAGGACATCCAAGACTATTCTAGCGATCGAATCCCCTACTACAATGCACAGACCTCCCACTAGATTTCAGAATGCACGAACACTGGCCCTTGGGGCGGTCATCGGTGGAACTCAGGGATAGGTACGATACAGCTGGTCCTCTAGTGAAGTCACGGTGATGTCTAGGTCTTAAGGACTAATGGTGTACAACTATACCATAGAGATCTCTACTCAATTATTGAGAACCACTTAGAGATTTCTAGGGTGAGGGAGTTCAGTGAACTCATCAACTTACGAGCACCCACTTATGCATGCCGATATTATAATACCGTTTACTGATGAGACGCAGTACACATACACTAAGTGCTAGTCTCTTAATGGGAAAGACCGATATCCTCATTGGTGGCGTAACCTTTCGACTAGGAATATGTTTAATAGTTATAATACTTAAGTAAATATCTCACGATCCTAAAAGATCAATTACAAGCACTTGTAATAACTGTAACACGTCTATATCTATGTTTGAACAAGGGACAAAGATATAGAATGACAAGGTGTTTTATCATTAATACAGAAAAATGATTATTTATTACAAGAATAAATGGAAAGACCACCGCCACAATTGGCTTGTTGGTCAACTACTCTAACACTCATTATTGAATAAAGAGTCGCACTAAGCAAGATGCATATAGTATTTAGAGGGAAGTACAGTTTGCACCCCTGAACAATGGGGTATGTACCAAAGACCCCCCTAAACTACAAAATGTAACAAACTGGCCCCTCCGTTTAGAATCCGTTAGTAAATGACGATGTGGCATGTTGACTTTCTCATCTATATCAGATTTTTTTATTGTCCCATTTTTTCGGATGTTTTTACCCCTTGCATATATATTAAATATAAATAATTCTTAAAACTCTTATATTTATTATGAAATTTTATAAATATTTTCGTTGTTCCTTACTAAGTATTCAATAATATTTCAAGTATTAAACAATCAAAATACAATTTTTTTTATTTAATACAAATAAATAAATAAAGGAAAAATCTATAATGCTCCCAACACACTCTCTCTCTCTACATAACAAAGCCTCCAAATTCACCTCTAATCTGACAGTACTCATTAGAGCATCTCCAACCTTGTTCATTTTGGAGTGGGAAAAAAATTACATTTTTCGTCCTCATACTTTACTCACTTTTTCAAAACTGTCCCTAAACATTTTGGAGTTACAATAGTAGTCCTTAATCATGCCATTTTTTGACAGAATTGGTCCGCCGTTAATTTATGCCGCCTCTCACATGCCTTCAATTTACAACACTACATGAAAATGGACTTTCAACAAAACGCATTGCGTCTTGTTAAAACATATTTTTAATAATTATTATTTTTAATTAATTAATATAAAAACGAAATCACGTAAATTCCAAAAAAATCAACTCATTTCGGAAATATTGTCTAAAAAATCAAAATATAGTTTAAAATTTTAAAATATTGTTCCAAAATCGGCATTTTTTGAATTCAATTAAAATATATCGTTTCTAACCAAAATAAAAAAAACCCGATAGGAATTGGGGAATTAGAAATCTCCATTCCAATTTTCACCTCTAGTCAATTCCAAAAATCCCAATTGTGAGACAATATGTCGAGTTTTAAATCATTCAATATGGGTGAAAATTGGAAAGGAGTTTTCTTATGCCGCCTAGTTTGATCGAATTTTTATTTTATTTTAAAATAATATTTTCATTCAATTTCCAAAAATTCCGATTTTAAAACACAATATTATTTTTTAGACAATATTATGATTTTTTAAACAATATTTCTGAATTTATTTTGAAAAAAAATATCGATTTTTAGATTATTAAATAAGGGTGAAAATTGTAACGGAGTTTTCTTACTCCGCCTATTACGATCAGATTTTTATTTTATTTAAAACAAAAAATTTCATTTGGATTCAAGAAATTCCGGTTTTAAAACATTATATTATTATTTTAGACAATACTTCTAAAAATATTTTGAAATAATTTATCGAGTTTTACATTATTAAATTAGGGTGAAGATTGAAATGGAGGTTTCTTATCCCACCTATTCGAATCGAATTTTTATTTTATTTTGAAACAATGTTTTCATTTGAATTCCGAAAATCTTGATTTTGAAAGCAATATTTCATTTTTTAAAACAATGTTTCAATTGTTTAAATATTATTTCTCAAAATATTTTAAAACAATATATATCGATTTTGCTTTTTTGGAAGTTATATAATTTCGAATTTCAATCAAGTTTTAATTATGAAAAATATGTTTTAACAAGACGCAATGCGTTTTGTTGAAAGTCCATTTTCATGTAGTGTTGTATATTGAAGGCATGTGAGAGGCACATGCCATTTTCCATCCAACTTAACTGCAAAAATAAACGGCGGACCAATTCTGTCAAAAAATGGCATGATTAAGGACTACTATTGTAACTCCAAAATGTTTAGGGACAGTTTTGAAAAAGTGGGTAAAGTATGAGGACGAAAAATGTAATTTTCCCTTTTGGAGTGGTAAAAGTTAAATTTTACTAATTTTAGCATTTTCAATCAAAAAATCATGCTCCAAAGGAAGAGGTATAATTTACCTCATTAGCTAAAACCAAAATCCCAAATGCTATATATACCACTTACTATTCACAAGAGCTATATAAAAGTATATTAAAATAATATACTGAACCCCACACCCCATTTTCCAAAAGTGATAAAATTAAAACTGATTACCCACTAGGTCACTTTTTCAAATAGCAAATATAATAAAATATTATGAAATGTTAAATTATAGATTGTATGGTTGGAGAATGCACAGAAAATTAACTTGTTAAAACACTATTCAAATGCTAAAATAAGTATAGCATGCCAATTTTTACCTACCGTGATTGGAGATGCCCTTAGGAAGAACAAGATTGCTCCTCATCAAGAAAAAGCTAAAAAATTGGGGATTGATCCTCTTACACACAAGCCTCTGCCACCACCCACCAACGCCGACGAACCACCACTGGAAGCGGGGGTGGAACCAAAGATAATGGAGGATAAGGTGGAGCCCACTCAACCATTGTAAGCGAGTTAGGGAACACAAAATCGAGAGCCAATTTGATTCCACCACTAATTACATTGACGAAATCCCTATAATTGAACCCCATAAATTCTGCTCCCCGGTGAATTTATCAACCCCGACCCCTCATAATCTTCATCTTCCTCCAATTCTTGCTCCGGTGGCGGCGGGTTCTCTTCAAACGAGAGCGAAGATGTGCAATTTTCGCCAACTTTTGAGGATTATTAGCATATGGGACGATGATTTCATGAGCAGTACTTGGGATTTGTTGGTTGACAATGAAATAGTTATGAACCATTTTCGGAAATGGCCAACACATATGATGTTGGGATTTTAAGGTAAGATTAGAGAAGAATGAGAAGGATAAGAAGAGAGAAAGGAGATGAGAGGGGAGAGAGAGAGAGAGAGGAGAGAACTCCTGTTAAAAATGGCGAGAAGTTGAAGAACGTAGAGAGAAAGAGGAGAGAAAGGAAAATTGATAGCCAAATAAGTAAATTCAGATTATAACTGACGGTGTTAGGTCATTTGACGTTGACCATAAATAACCTGGATCTTGTGTTTAAGTTTTGTAGTCCAGGGGGTGTCCATAAGAAGGGACCGAATAGCTGCGCATGACAGACTTATGAATGATTACTTTGTTGATCGTTCTTTATATCCACCTGAAGATTTTCGAACTAGAAATCGTATGAGACGTGAATTGTTTTTAAGAATTACGAATGATATCTTAAATTTTGACAATTACTTTAGGCAAAAGTCGAATGCCTCCGGAAATCAAGGTTTCTCACCCCATGTCAAGATGACAGCGGCACTTCGTATACTCGCTTACAGATATCCTGCAGATGCAACTGACGAGTATCTAAAAATAGTAGCGACCACATCTTCAGATGCTTTGAAGCATTTTTGTTGTGCTGTCAATGCAGTGTATAGAGAGGAGTATTCGACGACCTAACAATGCAGACATGGTCAGACTACTTAGAAAAGCAGGGCAATGGTGATAACCTAAAATGCTAGGAAGTGTGGACTGTATGCATTGGGAATGGAAAAATTGTCCAACTGCTTGGGCTGGTACATATTTTGAGCGCCATGGCAAACCTACGATAATACTTGAAGCCGTAGCATCATATGATACATGGATTTGACATTCATAATTTGGACCACCAGGTGCGTGTAATGATCTTAATGTATTATATAGCTCACCTATTTTCAATGATGTTGTCGAAGGTCTAGCCACAAATATTCGATTTACTATAGATGGTAGAGTATACAAGCAAGGATATTATCTAGCAGATGGTATATATCCACGTTGGTCTACTATTTTTCAAGCAATTCATGATCCACGAGGATGCGATAATCAACTATTTACGAGGTTGCAAGAGGCATATCGAAAGGATGCTGAAATAACTTTTGGCATTCTCCAATCTCGATTTGAGTTTAATACAGGACCTTGTCGATTATGGCACAATGCACAAATTGGTGAAGTTATGAAATATTTTATAATTCTTCATAATTGATCGTGGAAGACAACCGCAATCAAGAAGGTGACGATTTTGTCGAGCACGTGGATCAGCAACATGTTGATCGAGACATGATAACGATTGCAGAATATTTAAGCAACTGTGTCGGACTTACAGATACAACTCGCTATTTTATGCTCCGAAATAATCTCGTCGAGCATGTCTGGAAAGAGTACCGAGATGTAAATTTGAATGTTTAATTTTTATCGTTGTAATCATGTGTTGTAAGATGGTTATTCATTGTCTTGTTTTCCTGTTTTGTTCCTTGAATTTTAACGGATATTTGGGTCAACCATATTAATCCTCGTTTTAATTGATTGTCTATAAACTCAATATTTGAAATTATATATATAAAAAAAATTAACACTAATATTAATAACTTATTAAAAATTACTAGAAATTCAAATTAACAATTACACTAACGAATTTTAAGATAATCAATGATAATAAAAAAAATAAACTATTAAAATAACATCAAGATACTTAATCAGATGGAGGCATTTCGAGATCGAAATTCAGTGAACGAGATGACCTTTTTGCAATAATGGCATTTTGTTGTTGAATCAATCAACCATGTTTTCCTCTCTGGAGTTTCAACTGAGGACCTGCTCGTCATCGTAATTTTGAAATATGTTTTAATCTAATTTTTTTCTTGGTAATCTCTCACTACTTTTGCCATTGAATCAGCTTGTCACGTTGTATCATTTACAGTCCTTATCTTTTTGCTTTCTAGCTTTTTTGTGCCCCATCGGCCTTATGTTGGTGTTTGATGATTCAGGTAAATTTTGGGTCTCCGGCACTGAATCCCCTCCATATTCACTCGGACTTGAAGTAATATTTGCACTTTGGGAGAATTGAAATTCAATGATAGCCCTCCATTTATTGCCATCTTGTAAAATTGTCCAACAATGATCCAAGTTAAAAATTTTGCGCTCACTACTAAGGTATAGTAGTCTTGCATCATCCAACTTTGGATAACAAAAATAACAAACATTTAACAAATACAATATTAAATAAGTAATAAAAAAAAACACGACATAAATAACACTCACATTGTCAATGGCACTTGCTCCGCTTCTTGGCCTCAAATTTATTTGAGCAACACATTCAGCAAATCTTGTACAACTTTGATTGATATTCGTCCAGTGGGATTTCAGACTTTTTGTTGTTCTCTTTTCACCACCATCAGAAACAAACTCGTGAATTTTTTCTTGTATTCGCTTCCACATTGTAGTCATTGATTTTTTTTTCCAGTAAGTGGATCTTCACTAATCGCTGTAGAAGCTCGGCACAAAGATGCATCATCTTCAGAAGAAAAATTACGGCTCCTTGAACTTCCTTCAAGATCTTCCATTACTGTTAAAAAACAACTAAATGGTACGTCATTAAACTAAATATAAAAAAATTAAATTTACTAAACCTAAAAATAAAACAAACTAATTACTCAAAAAAAAAAAAACACAAAACAAAATAGACTACTTAAATACTTAATAATTAAAGATTGGTAAACCTCCACTAATTGTGCACCGCCTTTCACCTCCACATGTTTATTTCCTCTTTTTTTTTCTTTTCTTTTTCTTTTTTTTGCTCTCTTCTAAACCTACAGCCTCTCCTCCCCCATTTTTTTTCTCTGTGTTCGTAAGACGGCAGAAACAGAGAGAAAGAAAAAAAAAATATGCTACTAGTTTCTTCAAGAATTGAAGTCAACCCAACCCCCTACTTCTAATTTCTTCATTCATTGAGCCACAAACCCAACCAAATTCTCAATATCTACAAGCATTGAAGAGAAAAAAAAAAACAAAAAAAAAAAAAACTCACAATCTGAACATTTAGAAGAACATGAAGAACAATTAGAGGTATTTATGTTTTTTCATTTTTTTTTCTTACCGTAGAAAACCAACGGTCACATTTGCAAATTATTCAAATTTTTTAATTTTTATTTAAAAAAAATTAAATTCGAAATTTAAATTGAAAAAATTTAGTCTTGTTTGAAGTTGGGTCCCATTAAATCAGAGTCTCGAAACCAATACATATTAAGGAACACTTTGGAGATTTTGCAAAAAATTAAAAATTAAGAGCCCCTCTAAATTTCTTGTTGGTGTTGGATTTGTTGCACAATTTCTATATTATGCAGCCAAATGAAATTTTGAGACTCTGTTGGAGATGTCCTAAGGACTTATTACTCTACTCGATTCTCAAGAGTTCAAAAGTGTCCACTTTTGCTTTTGAGGTATGGTTTGAGTTCTTATTTGAATATTTTCGCATATCCTCTTTTTCCCTTCTAGTTCTCTTCTTCTTCTTTCTTTTCTCTTTTTTTTTTTTTTTGTTTTTGTTTTGTTTTTCGAGAAGAAGAAAAAGGTAACAAATTTTACAACCAAACTCCAAGGGATATTTTTTTCAAGAAAACTCCATCTAATCTACCCATTTTACTTTAGCTAAAAGAATGAACACCGTTTCTCCAAGATCCAAATCAAGGTTCTAGTGATAATTCGTTAAAATGTAGGCTTGAAAGGCTCAAATGGTTCAACGAAGGCTCAAATCACATCACAAATCACTCAAGGACTCAATACTTCACTCTACAAATTGCTAAAGTGAGTTCTATATGATATATCATAAGTTAACTCCACGTTTAAAAAACAAAATTTTCAACTAAAGCAACACATAATTCATGAGTCTCCACACTGACTAACTCCTAAATTACTTTGAATCGAAAGCTCACCTAAATTCAAGTATAGCTACAACAAAGCATGTAATTTCATCATCAAACATTGGTCATCTTCCATCATCATAATTCATCGATGCATTCAACTCAATTTTTTTTAAGAAGACAAAAAAAAAAAACGAAAACAACTAAAACAAAATCCTACGTCATGCAATCTAAAACATATAAAGGACATAAAAAGTATTTTTCCACCCCCAAACTTAAAATTGACATTGTTCTCAATGTAATTAGAACGAAGTTTAAGGATACAATACACCTTGATTAGTCGAAACGTCATCCCCGGGTACTCCATCATCTCTTCATCTTCCAAGCAATTTTTTTAAATCTTTTTTTTTATGAGGGGTTATTTGGGACGGCCGTCTCAACTTTTGCATAGTTTTTGGGACGGCCATCCCAATTTGCGTAGGTGCATTGTCTCTGTTGATCATCTAGGACATCTGTCTGAGAGTTTTGGCTTGATTTTAAGACGGCCGTCTCGTGTTTTTGTGTCCGTTATACAACCTGAAAATTCAAACATGATTAAATTATTAGATTGCAAGCTTATATAAATTCTAAGAAAAATAAGAACAACTAGAAATATGAAAATAAAACGATAAATGTTCGGGTTGCCTCCCGAGAAGCGCTAGACTTTGCTTCTTTAAAGTATCGTACAAGCAATATCGTGGACTAAAAGTCCGAGTATCGATCCCACGATGAATATTCAACTATCTAATTCTAAGCGATAAATTCTCACAATTATGTTCAAGCCCACCCTACATAGTCGAATCTGGAGAAGATTAACTAAAATAAACTAAAATATAAAACACAAATAAAAAGCAACCAAATCAAGAAAACAAATAGCACGAAGATTTATCAACTGAAAAGGCACTAGTATTTTATCTCCACCCTATGTCATTATTAATCTCCCAATTTTGTCAATTATGCAAGCAAATAATATGGATTATTAACCTGAGATGCTAATTTAATCATAACCCGTTTCCACGTGTATTACGATTCTATTATTCAAGACTAAATTACTGTATTCCTACGCAATTCAATCAAGAACAAAACATTAAGCACAAATCTCAAAATGGCTACCTAAGAGGTTAACTATATTCCTATGCTAACACCGAGACTCTTCTACTATATTTCTAATTGTTAAACCGATCTTCATGCATTCAACAATAACAATAAAGCACATAAAGTGATCACATACACTTAATAAAATAAGTAGAAGAAATAATCTGGAATTAATTAATACTTGCATAAAATCAGAGAATTGGTTCACATCCCACATAGAGTTCGAATAAAATCCTAGAAACTAAACACTTATAAATTTTGAGAATGAAATGAGTCACGTTTGTTTATATTTTTGGAGAAGACAAAAAACAATGTTGAAACATAAAGTGGTGTCCATTTGCTTTTTAGTGAAAATGTATATTACTGTAACGATCACATCATGTGTGAAGAAGAGATAAATTTTTGAAATTATTTTTAGAAATGTTTTTGAAAAACATAACAAACATAGATTCATTTCGGAGGGGGAGTGGGAAGAAAATGAAAATGCTACCAAACATTTAGAATTTAATAAAGGGGTAATGGCAAATAGGCCCATGACAAGGGCACTTAATTAAAAGAGGGACATCCAATTTTTTTGTCTTTCAAATAAATCCATCCCATTCAAACTTATTTGCAAATAAGGAAAATCATTTTATATATACCAAAATTACCCCCAATTCATTGAAACCCAATTCAACTCCAATTTCATGATTTACACCCCAATTTAGCCCAATTTCATCAATTAAGCAATTTTAACCATAATTTCAATTTTGACCCCAATTTTAACCCTAATTCTTATCAATTCCACCCATTATGCTCTAACTTCCTTAATATTACACATTGACCCCGGATTTAAACAAATATATCACATTAACCCCCCAAAAATTTTTTTTTCAGAATTTTTTTTTTTCTGAAATGTTTTTTTTCCGGCCAGTTTCCGGCGTTGACTTTTTTTTTTTTTTTTATAATTTTGTTTTATCTTAATTTTTTTTTAATTAATATTACTGTCTTGGCTGCTAAATTACTGTCTCCGGCAGTTATTTAACTGCCGGAGACAATAATTTAGCTGTTAATTGACTTTTTTTTTTCTTCAAAAATATTTTAATTAATATTACTGTATTCGTTGCTAAATTACTGTCTCCAACAGTTATTTAACTGTTGGAGACAGTGATTTAACTGTTAATTGACTTTTTTATTCTTAAAAAAAATATTTTTAATTAATATTACTGTATTCGTTTGCTAAATTACTGTCTCCAGCAGTTATTTAACTGTCGGAGACAGTAATTTAACTGTTAATTGGCTTTTTTTCATTTTTTTTCTTAAAAAAAAATATTTTAATTATTAGTACTGCCTTAGATGCTAAATTACAGTCTTCAACACTAATTTAACTGTCTCAGACAATAATATTAATAATATTACTGTTCGGAAAAATAATATTCATAATATTACTGTTCGGAAAAAATAATATTCCTAATATTACTGTCCCTCCCAAACAGTAATATTACTGTCCCAAACAGTAATATTACTGTCCCAAACAGTAATATTACTGTCTGAGACTGTCATTTAGTAGCTAAAACAGTAATATTAATTAAAATATTTTTTTCTTCTAAGAAAAAAAAAAAAAAAAAAAAGTCAACGCCGGAGACCGGCGGTCAACGGTGGTTGACCGACCGGAAAAAATTTCAAGAAAAAAAAAAGTTTAAAAAAAAAAAAAAAAAAAAAGTCAACGCCGGAATCTGGACATTTCAGAAAAAAAAATTATTTTCTGAAAAAAAAAATTTGGGGGTTAATGTGATATATTTGTTTAAATCCGGGGTCAATGTGTAATATTAAGGAAGTTAGATCATAATGAGTGGAATTGATAAGAATTATATTATTGAGGGTATTTTAGACTAAAGACATGAGGATGGGCCTTTTTGCCATTTGCCCTTTAATAAATAACAAATTTAGTAAATTGTTTAAGCAAAAAGTAAGCTCAAGTACCCAACAAATAGAATAACTCTAAGTTTTGGTTCTATTCCCATCTCATTTTTACTCTTTTTCGGAAACAGATTTATGTTTGTTTAAGCTTTTCAAAAAAACATCTCAAATCAATTTCAAAATTTTTTCTCTTCTGGACATGATTTGATTGCTATACTATACAGTGAAACAATCCGACTTAGTGAAACAATCCGACTGCCACGGTATAAATTAAGTGCCAACTCACTCAACTAATTATTGAATTACCGATTATAGCAGGTCATAGGACTAATATTTTCAAATTTTGTAATTTACAAGACTAAAATTCTAATTTTGAAATGAGGTGAACTAAATCTCCCAACTAACAAACTTACGGGACTAAGAAACTCATTTTGCTCACTTTATTATTCAAATTCTTCTTCTAAAATACCAGTTTCCCTCGAAATATATTTCCGCAAAGTAAAATGAAAATAACTCTAAAAACAAATCCAAACATTATCTAAGTTTTTCATATCACAGATGAAAATGATAAGTAAAAAATCGATCTTTGGAGATACTAAAAGATGTTCGTCGCATATGCAATTCTATTACAGACGGCTAGTCACCGATGTAAAATTCCTTGCTACACGATTGATAAGCCAGTTACAAAACATCAATACTAAAACCTTCCAAGAATCGTACAAAACAACTAAGTTTAGCATCAAGAATACAAAATAGTATAAATACTCAAAAAGTATCTTTACCTTCCAATCGGCCAAACGATTTACTCTAGGCTTCGGTAATCTAAAGTTAAAATAATAAAATTAATTTCATAATCAAGATTCATTTAACCTCATTTTTTTGCCACGGGTTGCACACTTTGGCATCGATACATGGCCAACTTGATGTTGATAAGGGCCGACAAATTTGTCGAAAAACTGCTTGTCTGATATGCTGTACATTGTACTAAAGCTCGGCCACTTTGAAATCAAATTCTTACTTTCCAAAATCCTTAAAACTTGCAGCCTCGGTTTATACCTCTTTTCAACGCTGCATATAAACGATATCGGGTGGCTGATAATACACGCCATGTCGTACTTCCCGCTAGAAACGACAACCTCTTTAACCTTATTCATCTTCTCCACAGCAACAGCAAAAGCCGGAACCGACTTCCTAAAAGCCCTCAAAATGTCGTCTTCCGAAAACCCGAGATCCCGAAAAGCCTGCAACTTCATTTCCCACGTCTCGTCGTTCATCGAAGCAACTGTCCGAACCGCGTGAATGAACATTTTCGAACCCCTTTTGACGCCCATTTCCTCTGCCTTGCTCGCACATTTTCTTATATTTTCGGGATTCTGTAATAGAAACCTCGGGAACGAGTTCACCGTCCGAATAATCTGTTCCATGGTTACACAACAGCTCTTCAAGAAATCGACATTCGGCAGTAACGTCTTCTCCAAATCTTTCACCAAAAACCACCCCGATTTCTTTAGAAGCTTCGCCATATTTATTATAGATACAGCACCTTATATATATATATATATATATATATATATATATATATATATATATATATATATATATATATATATATATATATGTATATATATATATGAATGTATTCTGTTTAAAGTTGAAGAAGAGAATTCCACTTGCCTGAGAAATGCAAAGCACGGCTGCTTAAGCTGTTCTAGGGCTCCTGGCAGGGAAAGTGGCCGCAGTTGATCTCAATTCATTCATTTTTGACAGTTGATTTGTTAGAAACTCAATTTTCGCCCATAAGATTGAGTAAATTACATAGAGCCCCCCAGTTAAGTTAGATATAATTGCATATAAACCCTTCTATTTAAAAAAATAATACAAAGATCTAGCTTAAATTATAGGGTAAATGGCAAATAGACCCATGACGAATGCACTTAATTAAAAAAAGGACATCCTATTTTTTTGTCTTAGAAAAATATCCACATCATTCAAACTTATTTGCTAATTAGGAAAACGCTTTCGCATATACCAAAATTACTCCCAACTCCTTGAAACCAAGGTTGTAAAAAGCGATAATCGGGTCGGAGGCGGTCAGGAACCGACTCACGATTAATCGGTGCGGCGGTGATAAATTGGAAATAAATTGATTTTTAATATTTAATACAATATATTTGTAGGTATTATATTTTATAAATACTCAAAACATAGATAAAAATATATTTAAACATAGTTATATCTCCATCATGTATATATATATCCTAATAACATAATAAAAGTTTAATAATAATAAGATCATAATACATAAATATCCTTAGAAAGTATAAATAAAAAGGCATTTTTTTTGAATTAACATACATTTCTGGCATACTTCATTAGTTCTTTAAAAATAATAGTTAACGTAAACAAAATAAAGCATAAACTCATTTTTTTTTTAAATCCCAACTTTTATTTTGAAAAAAAAAAAACAACCGGTTTTTGCCACCGAAGTTTGACACGCTTTAAAGGTTTGACCGCCTCAGATCGCCTCGACCGCCTCAGACCACATAAAACCGCCTCACAGGAAAAAAACCGATTGTTCAAACCTTTCCACTAAAATCGTAAATGTTTTGGACCGCCTCCGCCTCGAAGACCGATTAATCGGCCTCCTCGGCCGATTTTTAGAATACTGCTTGAAACCCTAATTCAACTTCAATTTCATGATTTAAACCCCAATTTTGCCTCATTTCACCAATTAACCAATTTTGACCACCACCGCCGACCACTGGTATTGACATTTTTTTTTTTTTTCTTCTGAATTTCTTTTCCGGCAGGTCAGCAACCGTTGACCGCCGGTCTCCTTCGTTGACTTTTTTTTATAACTATCTTTCATTAATATTATTGTCTTGGACTACGATATTATTGTCTGAGACAGTAATATTGCAGTCAAATACAATAATATTATTGTCAAAGACAAATATTGCAGTCAAATATAGTAATATTATTGTCAAAGACAGTATTACTGTCCTTACTGTAATATAACTGTCTCAGACAGTACTACTGTTGTTAACACAGTAATATTAATGTATTAGTTAATTTTATCGTCTTGACCTGCAATATTATGTCCCGACCGTAATATTATTGTCTCCGATAGTAGTAATATTACTGTTTAATATTACTGTCTCAGACAGTAATTTTGTTATTAGCACAGTAATTTAGGTAGAAGAAAAAAAGATTAAAAAAAAAATCAATGGCGGCTGACCGGCAGGGAAAAATATTTTAGTAAAAAAATAAACTAAAATTCAACGTCGGAATCTGGTTGGAAAAAAAATCAAAGAAAATAAAAAAATTGTGAAAATGGGGGTTAATGTGATTTTTTTGTTCAAATTCGGGGTCAAGGTGCAATATTGATGAAGTTAGAGTGTAATAGATGAAATTGATGAAAATTATATAATGAAGGGCATTTTAGACAAAGACATGGGGATAGGTTTATTTGTGAAACTTTTTCTTGTCTGGAGTTATATGCATTTAAGTCTAGCCCAATGGGCCTATTTGTCATTTGTCCTAAATGTTATACTAATACTTGACACATAAAGGCATAAGAGAATTATTAATGCTGGAAGACGATTTTGTTCTTTCGTATGTAAAACTTATTACCTACGCTTTTCATCCCGTAATGATTATTTTTGGGTTGCAAATACTAGACTCTCCGGTAAAAGTCATTTAGACCCTTGACTCTAGTTCGAGTTGCTCACTCGCGAGCAAATTATGCATTTTTATCTGCATTTGTTTTTTGGTAAACTCACATAAATGACCCTTTTTAAACTGGACATTAGTAAGGCATATGATCGTATCGAGTAGGTTTTTTTGGGAAGAATCTTGGGTCGTCTCGGTTTTCCCTCTAACTTGATTAAATTGATTATGTTATGTGTTTAATTTGTTTCTTATGCATTTTTGTTCAATGGCTACTAGTTTGGTTCGATTCGACCATCTAGGGGGCTTCACTAGGGCAATCACCTTTCGCCTTATCTTTTTATTTGTTGCACTCAGGCCCTTATCTCGATGACCTAGAAGGCGGCTGATAGTGGAGATATTCAAGGCATCAAAATTGCTCCTGACGGCTCCCCGATCTCGAACCTTTGCGAAGCAGATGATACACTTATTTTTTCCCATGCTACTGTGTTGAGTGCGTTCACCCTTAGGCGTATTCTTGATGAGTATGTGCTTGCCTCGGGTCAACTCATAAACTTGGATAAATCTACCATGGTTTTCTATCCATCTACTACGAGTAGGAGAAGGAGGGTGATCACAAATATTGATCTTCGATTTAAAGTGGTGGATAAACATGACAAGCACATGGGTATGCCGTCATCGATGGGATCATCTCGTAAGGCGGTTTTTGGTTACCTCAGGGATAGTGTTTGGAATAAAATCAAAGGCTGGAGTGAAAAGAAGATATCGAATGCGGGGAAAGAGGTTCTTATCAAGTCAGTCCTACAAGCTATTCCATCCTATATTATGGGATGCTTTAGAGTGGATTAATGGTCGAGAAACTGCCATTTGGGGTGACCCATGGTTAGTGGAAGATGGGGCATTTCGAATTGTTACAGGACGACCAATCAACTCCTCATTTCCAAACGTGGTGGTTGATCTCATCGACCCAAATATCCGATCATGGAACACAAATATTTTATCAGAATTCTTTTGGCCAGTGGATAATCATCGAATACTAGCGGTTCCTATTGGAAGTGATCTTTCAAAACATACTGTAATCTGGGACTATACATCGAGTGGAAACTTCTCTGAGAAATCATGCTATCAAGTTATTCTTGCAGGTCGAGTGCACATGAAGGATTCGTCGAGTCACCGAGATGGGGCAGTTAGTGGAACGGTAAAAAAAAGTTGGAAATTTATTTGGTCTATTCCCGCTCCCCCAAAGTTTGTATCTTTACCTGGCCGGCCTGCTCGGATATTATCCCTACCTCGGCGGAACTTTATCGAACAAATTTATCATTATTTATATATTATTTATCTTGTAATCCATTTTAAATAACCACAAAAACCGATTTTTATGGTAAAATTGAACAATTGAACAATTGCTTGGAGTTTCTTCAATAGTGAGTACAAACTAATAATTTTGTGGAGAGTTTTGAAGCAGCGAAATGTTTATATATACACATAGAATTTTTTATTTTTTATTTTTGCCAGGGGAAATTTGTTGAAGACGTCGAGAAAACTTAATTCTATTGAGATTTTTACGCAAAGAAAACTCAATTATGTTGAGGTGTTTTTTTTTTTTTTGACGTGCTCCTATATTTTAGGAGAATATTTGATAGTTATTTATCTAGGATGTATTTTTACTTCCGGATGGATGAGTTATCAAAATAGAACCCTATTTTAATAAGAGCAAATCACAAATATGCACATGACAAGAGCACTTAATTAAAATGGGACATCTAACCTTTTGTCTTCCAAATAAATCGAGTTCATTCAAACTTATTTGCAAATAAGGAAATTTTTTTTATATATATCGAAATTACCCCCAACTCCTTAAAACCCTAATTCAACTCCAATTTCATGATTTACACCCCAATTTAGGCCCCCAATTTCACACATAACCAAATTTGACCCTTATTCTAATTTGACCCCAATTTTGACCGCCACCACCGGAGACACCGGTCAGCCGACGGAGACCGCTGGTCTTCCTCCGACGTTGACTTTTTATTTGTATTTGAATTTTTTTTTTCTGAAAACCTTTTTTTTTGGTCTACACTAACTATAAAAGGCATATGAGAGGGTTTTCTCAAATACTCCATAAAATATAATTGGAGTTGTAAAGTACAATAAAATTCAAGGAAAAATGAGGGATACCCGCTCATTTGGTAAAATAATATAGTTTGAGCTCAATTCATAATTGACCATTTGTAAACAAACTAATTTAATATTTTTTGAATTGTGTGACCCCTAAGTTTATGTTAATTGTTAATTGTGCAAACTCATTTAAAATAATGATAGGTGGTTAGTGCTAATAATTTTTGTAATGAGGGGTTATGCCTCATTAACCCTAAATTGAATGGAGTTTTATTGGACAATAAATATTATTATTATTATTATTATTATTATTATTATTATTATTATTATTATTATTATTATTATTATTATTATTATTATTATTATTATTATTCAGAAAAAAAAATAAAATACTAATATGCGTAACCAAAAAGGATACGTACTCTTTTCTGAACCAAAATAGGGAAAGTAAAATTTAACCAACAAAAAAAAAAGAAAAGAAAAAAAAGGGAACGAAAAAGAAATCGAAAAGGAACACGTGTGGAGGTGGCCTCATATTTGGAAAATAATTAAATTAAAAAAAAAACGAATAAAATACTAATATGACAAGGAGTTCTGACCCTCTGATCCGATTAATCACAGCCGTCCAACACCGACTCTTCTATAAATACCCATCCCCTCCTACAACCGCAACTAATTCCTTCGTCTCTCGTCTGTCATTGGTTTGATCGGCTTTACTTCTCTGCGGATTAGAGTTTTGTTTGATTATTTATTTGTCGTCTCCGTTTTTCTAGATTATATGTATCATCGTCGCTATGAAACTTGCGCAATTCAATTTAATTCAATCGGCTGCGATTATCCGTCGTTTGTTTTTTCTTCTCTTTCGCGATACCGTCTGATTTTGGTCCTGATTTGATTTTATTTGGGGTTATTTTGCCGGTCTGATAATAGGATCGTCATGGATTCGCCGGCGTATCTTTGTGAGGCCGTTCGATTGTGATTCCGGTTTGGTTTTCTGTTGGTGATTTTGATCCGGCGTGGTTCTAGGGTTTGGTAATCGGCTGGTTTGAATGCAGGTATGTGATAATTGCTTTTATATTACAATTTGTTACCCTGCTCTTCTGAAAAAGTTTATTCCTTTTGATCTGTATATATGTTTTCGATGTTCAACCTATTTGTCTGCTGATTAAGATTTGATTCTCCTTATGATATATATGCGCAATCTCTCTTTCTCTCTCTAACTGTAGATCACAATTTTTTAATGTATCTTTTAAATCCCTCTACTTCTTTACTACTTTATTTTGGTACGTTCTGTTTGTGGTTTTAGGAAAGGTTTCATCTTTATTTTATGGAGCTAAGCTAACTCTGCAACTAGCACGATTGATCTGATCTCGGTTGCTTAAGCTAGAGATCTCGGTTGGATCTGATGATGGCAAGATAATTTATTTTGTGATTTAATAATTAGCTTTTGTTTCTGATTGTGTAATATGTTGATCAGTGGGTTCTAGTTGTGTCTACTGTTAGATATGATTTTTTCTGTTCCAGATTATATATTCTTAATGTAAACATCATCCTTTTCATTCGATTTTCAGATTTTTACTTTATATGACCACAAGATTTCCTGTTCTTATTTGGGTGATTTTGTACGGCCACTGTTTTGTCTGTTTTCCGATTGTTCGAGTTTGGATTATGTTCTCTCTGGTCTCTGATGGTCCTTTGGTTTGGTTTTCTTATATGAGATGGCATAGACAGCGCTTCAAGTTGAGTATTTTCTCCTTATCTTGGTTTTGCTTTTATGATAGTTTTGGTTAAAATATGTTTGCTCGCAATATGATATTGTTCAATCTCGCTTTCTCCCCCATCCTCCTTATTTTATAACTTTAGATCACATTTTTTTTTTACTGTACGTCTATCTTTTAAAGTTGTGCTAATTCCATATACATTTTTTAAAATAGGCTCTGCAACTGCTTATGTACCCTTGGACCCTTTGGATAGGATTACCTATTGACTAAGCGGGAGATAGTTTATTTAGCCGTCCTACCAGTCGCATAAGGGAAGTGTCGTAGTTCCATTTTTACTCTCTACATGCTTACAGTCTAATTATCAGGAGCCTCTCCTATGTTATATGTTTCTTTTCTCTGCCTTATGTCTAGGTCTTCTTTGAATGATAATTTATTTGGCAAGGTATTTAGGTCTTCTTTCAATGATAGCATCTTTTCCTCTAGACTTAGAGTGACCTCCCGTGATATAGCGCGAGTAAGGGCCACAAAATGCCCATACTTGGTGTGCCTATCCACCACTATCCAAATAACATCCTTTATTATAGGCTTAAGAGTGACCTCCGGTGATATGGTGCGAGTAAGGGCCCGTACTTGGTGAGCCTATCCACCACTATCCAAATAGCATCCTTTCTTCTAGACTTAGTAGTGACCTTCGGTGATATGGCGCGAGTAAGGGCCCTTACTTGGTGAGCCTATCCACCGGTATCCAAATAGCATCCTTTCTTCTAGACTTAAGAGTGACCTCCGGTGATATGGCGCGAGTAAGGGCCCGTGCTTGGTGAGCCTATCCACCGGTATCCAAATAGCATCCTTTTCTTCTAGACTTAAGAGTGACCTCCGGTGATATGGAGCGAGTAAGGGCCCGTGCTTGGTGAGCCTATCCACCGCTATCCAGATAGCATCCTTTCTTCTAGACTTAAGAGTGACCTCCGGTGATATGGCGCGAGTAAGGGCCGGTGCTTGGTGAGCCTATCCACCGCTATCCAAATAGCATCCTTTCTTCTAGACTTTAGAGTGACCTCCGGTGATATGGCGCGAGTAAGGGCCCGTACTTGGTGAGCCTATCCACCTCTATCCAAATAGCATCCTTTCTTCTAGACTTAAGAGTGACCTCCGGTGATATGGCGCGAGTAAGGGCCCGTACTTGGTGAGCCTATCCACCGCTATCCAAATAGTATCTTTTTTTTAGACTTAAGAGTGACCTCCGGTGACATGGCGCGAGTATGGGCCCGTACTTGGTGAGCCTATCCACCACTATCCAAATAGCATCCTTTCTTCTAGACTTAAGAGTGACCTTCGGTGTGATATGGCGCGAGTAAGGGCCCTTACTTGGTGAGCCTATTCACCACTATCCAAATAGCATCTTTTCCTCTAGACTTAGAGTGTGACCTCCGGTGATATGGCGCGAGTAAGGGCCCGTGCTTGGTGAGCCTATCCACCGCTATCCAAATAGTAACTTTTTTTTTTAGACTTACAGAGTGACCTCCGGTGATATGGCGCGAGTATGGGCCCGTACTTGGTGAGCCTATCCACCGCTATCCAAATAGTATCTTTTTTTTTAGACTTAAGAGTGACCTCCGGTGATATGGCTCGAGTATGGGCCCGTACTTGGTTAGCCTATCCACCACTATCCAAATTGCATCCTTTCTTCTAGACTTAAGAGTGACCTTCGGTGTGATATGGAACGAGTAAGGGCCCTTACTTGGTGAGCCTATTCACCACTATCCAAATAGCATCTTTTCCTCTAGACTTAGAGTGTGACCTCCGGTGATATGGCGCGAGTAAGGGCCCGTGCTTGGTGAGCCTATCCACCGCTATCCAGATAGCATCCTTTCTTCTAGACTTAAGAGTGACCTCCGGTGATATGGCGCGAGTAAGGGCCGGTGCTTGGTGAGCCTATCCACCGCTATCCAAATAGCATCCTTTCTTCTAGACTTTAGAGTGACCTCCGGTGATATGGCGCGAGTAAGGGCCCGTACTTGGTGAGCCTATCCACCTCTATCCAAATAGCATCCTTTTTTCTAGACTTAAGACTGACCTCCGGTGATATGGCGCGAGTATGGGCCCGTACTTGGTGAGCCTATCCACCGCTATCCAAATAGTATCTTTTTTTTAGACTTAAGAGTGACCTCCGGTGACATGGCGCGAGTATGGGCCCGTACTTGGTGAGCCTATCCACCACTATCCAAATAGCATCCTTTCTTCTAGACTTATGAGTGACCTTCGGTGTGATATGGCGCGAGTAAGGGCCCTTACTTGGTGAGCCTATTCACCACTATCCAAATAGCATCCTTTCTTCTAGACTTAGAGTGTGACCTCCGGTGATATGGCGCGAGTAAGGGCCCGTGCTTGGTGAGCCTATCCACCGCTATCCAAATAGTAACTTTTTTTTTTGACTTAAAGAGTGACCTCCGGTGATATGGCGCGAGTATGGGCCCCTACATGGTGAGCCTATCCACCGCTATCCAAATAGTATCTTTTTTTTAGACTTAAGAGTGACCTCCGGTGATATGGCGCGAGTATGGGCCCGTACTTGGTGAGCCTATCCACCACTATCCAAATAGCATCCTTTCTTCTAGACTTAAGAGTGACCTTCGGTGTGATATGGAACGAGTAAGGGCCCTTACTTGGTGAGCCTATTCACCACTATCCAAATAGCATCTTTTCCTCTTGACTTAGAGTGTGACCTCCGGTGATATGGCGCGAGTAAGGGCCCGTGCTTGGTGAGCCTATCCACCGCTATCCAAATAGTAACTTTTTTTTAGACTTAAGAGTGACCTCCGGTGATATGGCGCGAGTAAGGGCCCGTACTTGGTGAGCCTATCCACCGCTATCCAAATAGTATCTTTTTTTGAGACTTAAGAGTGACATCCGGTGGTGTGGCGCGAGTAAGGGCCCTTACTTGGTGAGCCTATCCACCACTATCCAAATAGCATTCTTTCCTTAGACTTAAGTGTGACCACCGGTGATATGGCGCGAGTAAGGGCCCTTACTTGGTGAGCCTATCCACCACTATCCAAATAGCATCCTTTCTTCTAGACTTAGTAGTGACCTTCGGTGATATGGCGCGAGTAAGGGCCTTTACTTGGTGAGCCTATCCACCGGTATCCAAATAGCATCCTTTCTTCTAGACTTAAGAGTGACCTCCGGTATATGGCGTGAGTAAGGGCCCGTGCTTGGTGAGCCTATCCACCGCTATCCAAATAGCATCCTTTTTCCTAGACTTAAGAGTGACCTCTGGTGATATGGCGCGAGTAAGGGCCCGTGCTTGGTGAGCCTATCCACCTCTATCCAAATAGCATCCTTTCTTCTAGACTTAAGAGTGACCTCTGGTGATATGGCGCGAGTAAGGGCCCGTACTTGGTGAGCCTATCCACCGCTATCCCAATAGTATCTTTTTTTTAGACTTAAGAGTGACCTCCGGTGATATGGCGCGAGTATGGGCCCGTACTTGGTGAGGCTATCCACCAGTATCCAAATAGCATCCTTAATGTCTAGACTTAAGAGTGACCTTCGGTGTGATATGGCGCGAGTAAGGGCCCTTACTTGGTGAGCCTATTCACCACTATCCAAATAGCATCTTTTTCTCTAGACTTAGAGTGTGCCCTCCGGTGATATGGCGCGAGTAAGGGCCCGTGCTTGGTGAGCCTATCCACCGCTATCCAAATAGTAACTTTTTTTTAGACTTAAGAGTGACCTCCGGTGATATGGCGCGAGTAAGGGCCTGTACTTGGTGAGCCTATCCATCGCTATCCAAATAGTATCTTTTTTTGAGACTTAAGAGTGACCTCCGGTGATGTGGCGCGAGTAAGGGCCCTTACTTGGTGACCCTATCCACCACTATCCAAATAGCATTCTTTCTATAGACTTAAGAGTGACCTCCGGTGATATGGCGCGAGTAAGGGCCCTTACTTGGTGAGCCTATCCACCACTATCCAAATAGCATCCTTTCTTCTAGACTTAAGAGTGACCTTGGGTGATATGGCGCGAGTAAGGGCCCTTACTTGGTGAGCCTATTCACCACTATCTAAATAGCATCTTTTCCTTTAGACTTAGAATGACCTCCGGTGATATGGCGCGAGTAAGGGCTCGTACTTGGTGAGCCTATCCACCGCTATCCAAATAGCAGCCCCACAATGAAATCCATGGTGATGTAAGACCAGCCTTCAAATCTTCGTTCAGCCGTCCTAAAAAAGCCCTATTGTAAAATTCTTCAGTTAAGTTTTTGTATGAGTGACTTATGAAGAAGGCGTTTAGCTCTTCAAACTTCACCCTATAGTCCTTCATTGAGCTCTCTTGCCTCAGTTTGTGGAACTGCAAGAAAACTGCTCCACCATATTAGAAAACACATTCCACCCTATAGGATGTTACATTTCCTAACCCATCCTCGAGTGTTTGTGACATGGTTTTTGCAGAGTATTATTTCTTGGCTTAGATTTTGGGAGCAGTCCTGAAAGTGTTCGGATGTTATTTCTATCAGGTTTTCTGTTATTTTGCTTTGTGATTTTAGTTGGTCAGATAATGCACCACTGGTGTGGAACGTGCTGCTTCTGCAGATCAAGTGAGTAGTTATTCTGAAGATCTCTTTTTGGTTTTGATCCATGCTTTATAAATCTTGAAGTGGTCTTGTATGCATTGAGCAAGTTAACGTTCGTCTATGAAGATTTTGTTTTTTTTTCCCGGCAATTTTTCTGCACATTCTTGAAGTTGGGACTATGCATCCCAGAATAGTAAACCTGGTTCAGTTACCCGTGTTGGATTTCGTACGTGTAGGATTCGTTGATGTTATGATACATTTGTGGCTGCCGTTGGGGCCTCGGTTTCTGCTCGTATGTTGTGATTCTTATGAGGAGACTTTAGATTTACTGCTTTGCTGTTTTGAGGATGTTTAAAATCTATTGAATATGCTTTGGATTACCATTCTACACAGTTCTTGGTCACTTCTTCATCGTGATTTCTACTATTTGAGAATTTTCAAATGCGTGAAATTGTCTTTTTGCAGATTGTGAGTTAATGTTCGTAATATGCTAAAGTAATGCATTTTTCAAGTCTCAATGAATTTATTTGATTAAGATTTAGTTCTGCGTAAATGTGCAATTATTAGTTGCCTTATGTGATAAAATTTATTTCCTCTTGGACTTGTCCTCGATACGACTTTGGTAATTTTTTTCACATGAGGTTTTTCCTTCATCAGTAATGTTCGCCACAATAATTAAAATACAAAAAAGGGAAATGAATGATTGAAACGAGTACGAAAGTTTTTTGTAGTAACTAAGCTTTTATCCCATCTACTATTTTCTGTGATTTTTAGCTGCTTAGGGATTAGTGGGATACCGTATTAATTAATTTACTTATAAAATTAACCTACTTATATGCCAGTATGAAGACTCTTAAAAAACATTTTGTCGAATGTAATAATAGCCCGGAGGCACAAGTAGATTAGTAGGTATATGAATCAAAATATTTCTCAGCCTTAATTAATATTTGTTGTCTGGAGGCACAAGTAGATTAGTACAATGTCCTTGCTTCTATCTGTATGTGTACTATGTGTGTGTTTTACTGTTGCTAGTTGTATATAGATTTATTTTTGTAACTCCGCCTGTGCTGCAATATTTGCTCAGCACAGCCGGTCCCAAGCCCGGGTAAAGGAGGAGGGCCGAGAATATCTAACTATCAAACATTAATAATATGTTGTTCGAGCATGACAAATCAGTTTTACCATTTTTCCCTTAACCAAACCCTTTTTTTGGCCTTTGGAAGCAAATTTTGATATCATTCGTACTTGCCAAAACAAGTTAATAGAAAACATAAGCCCCCGAAATTTTGATATCATTCGTACTTGCACTGATAAGTTAACTTTTTATGCGAAAAAAAAAGCATGGAGATTATATAGTTAACTTTTCATTTTTCTACATTTAGACGTAGTAATGTATTATCAAATTACGTGTGGCTTCTTGAACTTTCTCTGCATGTCCTCTGGTTTTTTTTGTGGCTTGTTTGGTTGTATTTATTCTTCAGTAAAACAAGCTGTATGTTCGAGTTTGTCTTCTTAGTACCTCCTAGAGCTCTGGGTTGCGGAGTTGATTGTGCTATGATTGTTTCTCAATTTTCTTAGCAGGATTTAAGGTAATCATAATGGCATATTTATAGCTCTACGCTCCTTTTATAATTGAATAATCTATAATCTTTAATTTATTAACTTTTCTACCTTGAATAGGATAATTTAAATTATAATTTATAATTTATAATTTATGGATGATTATCAGCTTGATTTTATCTGTATATAATATTTTGGCTAGAATTCACGAGTAACTCTCTGCTTAGGCTGCATGTTCTGTGTTGAGTCTTTTACTTCTTTTTGCTACATATAATTCATAAATTATAAATTATAATGTACTGATTTTTGACTTTGAATTTTTATTTAACATTTTCATAAACTTGCTGTATATAGAATTTATTTTTGATAGTGGCATTTAAAATATGTTTCTTGCATTCTTGTTAATTAACATGCCATCCTAGGTCCACTAGTTTCAATCCCTTAGTTTTGACGGGACTTACTTTTCTAAGTAATCGAGTAAAATTGCAATTTGGTTTGACTACTAAAAGGAAGTTGACATTGATATTCTATTGGGCTTTAATTTTAAACTAGAGGCTGATAATTTTATTCATAACTAACCTTTTGCTATTATGTGTCAAGAATTTCGACTCTTCTTTTGCTTGTCGGTTACTGACTTCTTATCTTTCGGTGGTTCGCTTCTCTGGAGCTGTGATTTTTTATTTACTTTATTTTTCTTTGGTAGTCTTCAGTTAACCCTATCATGAATTTCTTGATTCCGGGAGACGGTTTTATCATATTAACTTGCCATGTGAACTTCACCGCAAAATATGAGATCACGATGTCTTCATGAATGGTGTTCTTTGTTTTCTTCACAAGGTTTCTGCAGAGTATTATTTCTTTCCTTCGATTTTGAAAGCAGTCGTAAAAGTGTTTCGGGTGTTATTCCTATCAGTATTTCTATTATTTTGCAACTGGAATTGTGTGTGCTTTTTAGTTGGTCTGATAATGCACTACTGGTGTGGAACGTGCTTCTTCTGCAGATCAAGTGAGTAGTATTCTTTATTGTGGCCTTGAACATCTATTTGGTTTTCTTGATGCATTGAGCAAGTTAAGGTTCATGTATATTATGCATCTATGAGGATTTGGTATTTTTTCCTGGCGATTTTTCTACACAATCGAAGTTGGCACTATGCATATATCTCAGAATAAGAAAAACCTGGTTCAGTTGCCCATGTTGGATTTCGCGCGTGTAGGGGGGTTTGTTGAAATTATGATCCATTAGACTTAATATTGTTGTCAAGTAGCTGCCGTGTTTGAAGTTTACTGTTAGGGCCTTGGTTTCTGCTCGTATGTTGTGATTCTTTTTTTTTTTTTTTTTTTTGAGTAAGTATGTTGTGATGATATTAGATTTGTTGCTCTGCTGTTTTGAGGATGTTTAAAGTCTATTGAATATGCTTTGGATTACCATTCTGCAGAGTTCTTGGTCAATTCTTCATCGTGATTTGTACTTCCTAGTGCGTGATATTGTCTTTTGCAGATTGTGAGGTAATGTTTTTATCTGACACTGGTAATATGCTAAAGTGACGCATTTTTCAAGACTCGGTGAATTTATTTGATTAAGGTTTGTGTCTGCGTAATTGTTTTAAGTATTAGGTACCTTATTTGATAAAATTTGTTTCCTCTTGGATTTGTCTCTGATACGACTTTGGTAATTTTTTTCACATAAGGTGTGTTTCCTTTATCAGTAATGTGTTCCACAATAATTAAAAGAAAAAAAGGGAAATGAATGATTTAGAGGAGTAAGAATGTTTTTACTAGTAAAGCTTTTATCCCATCTACTAACCTTTTTGATTTTTAGCTGCTTAGTGATTAACTAATTTACTTATAATTTGACCTACTTGTTTGCCAGTATGAAAATTCATAAATTTGACCTACTTGTTTGCTTAGTGATTGGACTCGTCTAGGTTCAGGCAATCTCTTTTTCCTTCTTACTGTTGTTGATTGTAGTTGTTTGTTTGTCTGATCACTATGTTTTTTCTGGTTATGGGACTTGCTCGCCTTTTTTGCAGAACCCGTAGTAGTGGTAAAGTTGGCATGTAAGATTATGAATCAAGGCCCTGGCAGTAATGTGGTTTGTGTACCAAAGCTTTCGAATTTTGGAAAATTCCACAAGTCTGTTCTTCGGGTTTTGGGGTTTGCTCGCCTTTTTTTTTGCAGAACTTAGATGGGATCGGCCGTATTATATGTTAACTGCTCTCCATCGAGTCTTTGTCATCGGAATTTTGTGACCGTTCATCATCACTTCATGAACCAGCATACTTGGTGGAGGTGAAATTCGGTGTGTATTATATTTTCAGGCCTTTTAAGCTTACGTCTTCTTAATGGATTGCCAAGACTCGTTTAATTGAACATCCTCCAATTCTTTAGTGATTTCTGTTGTCGGCAGTTTGTTCGTTGGAGTTTTTTTTGGTTGTGTTTGTTAGACATGTGTTGCTTTAATTTGTTGTTCTTTATGGTTATTTTATGGCAATTTATATATTATATATCTGCATATGCATATTGAAAAACTAGTTCCCTGTTTCAGCTGCATGTTCAATTTGATACTCTCAATTATTTATGCCATTTGATAACTTCAACAATACGCATTAAAATAGACAAAAGTAAGCAAATCCAACTACGTTTGGCTTCTTGAATTTTCTCGAGTTTCTTTTTGTGGCTTTTTTGGTTGTATATTTATTGTTCAGTGAACAAGGTGTATGTTCGAGCTCGTCTTCCTAGTACCACCTAGAGCTCCAGGTTGGTTGCTGAGTTGATGGTGTTATGCTTGTTTCTCAATTTTCTTAGCGGGAATTAAGGTAATCATAATGACATATATAATTGAATTATGTTGAATCTCAATTTGGTTATTGACTTTTTTATCTTTCTGTGGTTTGCTTTTCTCGAGCTGTGGTTTTTTATTTACTTTATTTTTCTTTGGCAGTCTTCAGTTAATCTCTATCGTGAATTTCTCGATTCTGGGAGACAGTTTTATCATAGTAACTTGCCTCGTGAACTTCACTACACAATATGAGATCATGACTTGCAATAAGACCCCGCCTTGTATCTCGATTCTTTGGTTTCTTCACCGAGTTTTGGTTTCTTGCCTTAGATTTTGAAAGCAGTCGTAAAAGTATTAGCTGCTTAGTGATTAACTTATTTACTTGTAAAATTGAACTGCTTGTTTGCCAGTATGAAAACTCATAAAAACTATGGTATATGAATCAAACTATTTCTCAGCCTTAATTAATATTTGTTGTCTGGGATGGTATGTACAGTTTCCTTGATTATATCTATGTGTGATTATGTGGGTGTGTTTTAGTGTTGGTAGTTGTATATATAGGTTTATTCTTGTAACTCCACCCGTGCCTGCATTATTTGCTCAGCACAGCTCGTCCCAAGCCCGGGTAAAGGAGGAGGGCCGATAATTTTTTTCCCCTTTGGCCTCGTTTGCTTGCTATTATTAGATTAGATTAATTAAATAGTAGGAGTTAGTGAGATGTTTGGTTGAAAAAATTCAATATTACTCAAGCCCGCTACTAAATTTGAAGTCCGCAATTAAGTGCTACTATGTCATGAAATTAGTAACACCCTTCCCCTGCGATTAATTTAGTAAGGGTGACTAAAATGAAAAATTACAAATTTATCCTTCAAATAATGATTTAATTTTGTTAAATAGAAGACTTCTCGGGCAATTTACATAGTATAATAGAATTTAACAAATTTAATACAACATGTAATCTAAAGAACCAAACATATTATTGACTAATTAATTAGTTAACCAGTAAGAAATTAATCCAATTTGGACTCGGATTAGATTAGATTGGATTAATTTCTTACTGGTTAACTAATTAAATGCTACTAAATGCTTACTGGTTTTGGAATTCCAGTTCAAAAAAAAATTGGAATCTAAAACTTAAAAGTCCGCTATTAAATGCTACTATTTCATTAAATTAGTAGCACCCCGAGATTAATTTAATAGGGGTGACTGAAAAAGAAAAATACAATTTTATCCTTAAAATCATATTTTGTTATTGTAAAATAAATGGTTTTATAGACAATTCATATATAATAACCGATTTTAATAAATTTAATAGAAAATCTAATCTAAGAAACCGAACATGCTACTAACTTAATTAGTCAGTAGGGAGTTAATCCAACCTAATCCAATATAGGTAACCGGGCAAGCCCTAATTAAATTAATATTTAATAAATTAAAATTCAGTCATATCTAATTTACCCTCACATGTCATATAATTTTTAAGATCAGTGATTACGTGAAACTATATTTATCTTTTCCCTTTTCTCTCCACCAGCCGACATTCTCCACTTTTTGCCACAGCTCTGTGCCTTAGCCACCGGAATTCACCTCCTCCGCCGCCGTGCTCCACTGCCACCATCCTACATTCGCCAAAGTGGTTAGATATGCTAGGGTTTCGGATTACGCCATTAGAGAGACTACTCTAGGCTGCCATCTCCCCCTTCCATCTCTGCACCGCTACCATCATCTACTCCTTATCACCTCTGGCGGTCGAGCTCTCTTTTGTTCACCGCTGCTATCTCCTTCTAGGGATGGCAATGGGGCGTGTTTTGCAATCCCCATCCCTGTCCTGCTATGAAAATCCCCATCCCCATCACTGTCAAAATCCCCAAACTCTATAAAAAGAATTCCCATACTCGTCCCATAAAATCCCCACGTGTATTGTGGCGAGTAAAAATCCCCGTTTATTTTTTTTTTCCTTTTTTTTTTTAAATAAATAAATATGCAAATATGCAATGTACTTATAATTTAAAGGCTTATCTCAACAAACAAACCAATATTTAAATATAATACTACTATTTAATTATATAATCGAAACCTAAAAATTCCCATTTGTAGCTAACATTTAATATATTACTACTAATTAGTTATTTATATTTAATATAATAATTAATAAATATATATTATATATGTATTGTTTGAAGGCCAATTTTTATATTTCTCAGCTTAGTTGCCCGGAATGGTATGTACAATTTCCTTGCTTCTATCTATATGTGATTATGTGTGTGTGTTTTTTTGTTACTAATTGTATATAGGTTTTATGTTTGTAACTCCGTGCCTGCAATATTTGCTCAGCATAGCCAGTCCCAAGCCCGGGTAAAGGAGGGGGGCCGATAATTTTTTTTATTCTAAATTTTTTTGAATTGGAATTCCAAAACCGTTTTGTACTTGTGAAAAGATCCATTTTTCTTTTTAAAGAGGTCGATTTCGGTCTGTTGCATCGGACTTCCCATTGTCTTTCCTTGTTTTCTCCTTCTCTATTAATAATTGCTATTCATATATGCAATATATTAATAGAAAAGTAACCAGGGGTGTATTTTTTGTTTCATGATTAATGAACCAATATAATGTTGTACGAGTCCCTTGATAACTGATAAGTACACAATTTGTTCAACAATTTAAGATAAACTTGGAGATGTGCTATATTCACCAAATTAAATAGGGCATCTTACAAATAAGCCCATCAATGGGTACTTATTCATAAAGAGATCCAGACAAAAATCTCATTTACCAATAAGTCCACACATGGTCCAGATTTTTGTAAAAGACTAAACTAACCCCTCATACTTTAATATGCTCAAATTTCATCTTTAACTTAATTTAACTTCAATTTGACCCCAAAATTCACAAATTATTCAATTTTGACCCAAAACTTTTTTTTTTCAAAAACTTTTTTTTTTCCGCCGGATTCCGGCGTTGACTTTTCAAATTTTTTTTTTTTCGTCTTCCGGATTCCGGCGTTGACTTTTTTGAATTTTTTTTTTCTTTTCATTTTTTTCTGTAACTTTTTTTTTTTCCCGTTTAAACAGCAATATTGCTGTGATTGACAGTAATATTAACTATATTACTGTTAAACACAGTAAAATTAACTAAACTATAGTTTAACACAGTAATATTGCTATATTAATCTCTAGCACATTAATTTTAACACGACAAAACTCATTATTATTGTGTAATAAAGTAATATTACTATGTTGACCGTTCAACAAATGTAAACATAATAAAAAAAACCAAAATAATTAATATTACTGTGAGTGACAGTAATATTACTATAGCAACAGTAATATTACCGTCAACCACAGTAATATTACAATAATAGACAGTAATATTATTACGTTACTCCGTGAATAACTCAAACAAACAAAAAATCCAAACAAAATAATAATATTGATGCGGTTGACAGCAATATTACTATAACAACAGTAATATTACCGTCAACCACAGTAATATTATTGTGTTTACAGTAATATTACAATAATAGACAGTAATATTATTACGTTATTCCGTGAATAACTCAAACAAAACAAAACCCCCCAAAAAATAATAATATTGATGTTGTTGACAGTAATATTATTGTGTTTACAGTTATATTACTGTCAACGACAGTAATATAATTACGTTGACTTGTCAACAAATCAAACAAAATAAAAAAAAACAAAAAAAATAAAAAATAATAATATTACATTAATTTACTGTCAACGGCAGCACAATTACATAAATGTAATGTCAACGGCAGTACAATTACGTCAATTAACTATCATTGATAGTATAATTATGTTAATTTACTGTAAGTGACAGCACAATTACAGTCAACGTTTAGCGGCGGACGTGGAAAAACAAAACAAACCAAACAAAAAAAAAACTTAAAAAAAAACACTAAAAAAAGTCAACGCTGGAGACCGCCGGAAACCGGCGAAAAAATCAGGAAGAAAAGAAAAAAAAAAAAAAAAGTCAACGCCGGAATCCGGCAGCAAAATAAAATTTTGAAATTTTTTTTTTTGAAAAAAAAAACGTTTTGGGTCAAAATTGAGTAATTTGTGAAATTTGGGGTCAAATTGAGATTAAATTAAGTTAAGGATGAAATTGGAGCATATTAAATTATGCTCCAAAAAAAAGTCAAAATTGAATTTTTGTGGTCAAAATTAGATTTTTGTGGACAAAATTGATAAATTGGGGTTACAATTAAGAATTGAGTATAAATGGTTGAGAGTAATATTGAGATATACATGAATGTTTCCTTTAGTTATAATAAATGTTAAAGGGATGGGCTTATTGGTGAAAGAGATATGTCCCCAAAACCTAGAATAATAAACATGTTTGGTTGGGGACTTTTGCATAAAAACCCCAATTAAATATATTTCCAACTTTAGCCATGTTTTCCCTTTTACCTATATTACTAGTACTTTACCCATGCGATGCACGGGGATAATTTAAAAAAAAATAAAAAAATTAGATAAAATAATGTACGTACTAAAAACTTTCAATATAAATATTAAATATGAAAAATGTGATATTAAATATGATACACTAATGGATACAAATGTTACAACTATCTCGACCAACACACTCGAGTTGCTAATTTGAAACTTAATTATCAAAGTCGGGTTTGAAAGCACATTTATTGTGGAACTCATCTAATTAATGCCTAGCGAGTAAATCACTTAAAGATGTAAGAAATAAATATAATATATATCAAATTAACTTGATAAAAAAATCATAGGAGTATACAGTAAGATCAGCATTAAGTGAAAATTACATCTAAGACGGCAAAATAATTATAACATATAACTAAATACAAAAATCAAATGTCCATGCCACCTCTAATCTTAACTCTCAAAATTACGAAGTATAATTGTACATGTCACCTCTAATACTAACACTAACACTAACACTAAACACTAACACTAACACCAATATTAATGCTAATACTAATACTAATACTAATGCTAATATTAATATTAATACTAATACTAATAATAATCCTAATACTAATGCTAATATTAATACTAATACTAATACTAATACTAATACTATTACTATTACTAAGACTAATCCTAATAGTAATATTAATACTGATACTAATACTAATACTAATACTAATACTAATACTAATACTAATACTAATACTAATACTAATATTAATACTAATACTAATACTAATACTAATACTAATACTAATACTAATACTAATACTAATACTAATACTAATACTAATACTAATACTAATACTAATACTAATACTAATATTAATACTAATACTAATACTAATACTAATACTAATACTAATACTAATACTAATACTAATACTAATACCAATACCAATACTAATACAAACACAATTAAAATACTTATACTCGTACAAATACTAATAATGCTAATATTCATGCTAATGCTAAAAATAATACTTACACTCACACTCACACTCACACTCACACTCAATAACAATACTCATACTAATATTGATACGAATCACACTCACACTCAATAACAATGCTCATACTAATATTGATACGAAGACTAATACTGATACTCGTACTCATACTCATACTCATACTCATACTCATACTCATACTCATACTACTCAAACTCATACTGATAATCATACTCATACTGATATGTACACTAATATTGATACTCATACTGATACATATATATTGATACTAATATTGATACTCATATTCATACTGACACTGATAGTCATACTGATACTGTTACTTATACTCATACTGATATTGATAGTCATACTACTGATATTGATACTGATACTAATACTAATATTGATACTCTTATTGATATGCATATTGATATTGATACTCATACTCATACTAATACTCATAATCATACTCAAACTCACACTATGCATACGTATACTCGTTGTCATACTTATACTCATACTCATACGCATACTCATGCTCATTGTGATACTCATATTCATTACTAATACTAATACTAATACTAATACTAATACTAATACTAATACTAATACTAATACTAATATGGATACTACTATTGATACTGATATTTATACTCATACCGATACTCATATTGATACTCATACTTAAACACATACTGAAACTCAGATTCATACTCATACTCAAACTGACACTGTTACGAATACTTATATTAACATTGATACTAATACTCAGACCCGTACTCCTATAAAATACTCATATTCATACTCATACACACTAATACTCATGCCCATGCTTATACTCATACTAAAAGTCATACTCGTACTTGTATAAATTCTCATTCTCATTCTCATTGTCATTCTAATATTCATACTCATACTCATGCATAATCATACTCGTATGTACTCAAACTCGTATTCATACTGATACATATACTCATACTCATATTTTACTCATACTGATACTAATATTCATATTAATACTCATACTGATTATCATACTCATACTGATTCTCATATTAATACTCATGCTGACACAAATACTAATATTGATGTTAATATTGATATTAATAATGATACTCAAACTGATACTCACACTCATAGTCATACTAATATTCATAATGATACTCATATTGATACTCATACTAATACTCATACTGATATTGATACTAATATTAATACTTATACTCATACGCAATCTGATACTCATACTCATACCCAAACTCATTATACTCATACTCATACCCATAGTCATACTCATAATCATTACTAATACATGCACTAACTCTGATAATAATATCGATATAAATATGGATACGTAAACTGAAATTTATACTGATACCGACATTGATACTGATATTAATACTAATACAAATACTGATACTAATACTCATACTCATGCTCATATTCATACTCACACTCACACTCACACTCATACTCATATGCAGTAATAATAAGAATACTAATTTTGATACGAATACGAAAACTAATATTGATACTAATACTGATACGAACACTAATACTAACATGATATTAATAGTCGTACTAATACTTATACTCATATTCATACTCATACTCAAATTGATACTCATATTCATAGTGATAACGATATTCATACTAATACTAATATTGATATTAATACTGATACTAATATTGATACTAATATAAGTACTAATACTAATACTTATATTAATACTACTATTCATATTGATATTGATACACATACTAATATTGATACTCATATTGATGCTTTCCAAAATAATTTAGTGATATTTATCACACTCATGTTCATACTAATACTCATACATACTCATACTCATACTCAACTCATTCTCATACTCGTACTCATACTTATACTCATATTTATACTCATTACTAATATTGATACTAATACTGATAATAATACATATACTAATAATAATACTAACATTGATACTAATATTGATGCTAATATTGATACTTATACAATGCCAGTAACACTTTACAATCCCCTAAAATTGTAACACTTTACAATCCCGTAATAAATGACGACGTGTTACAATATAATAATCCTCGCAACACTTCATAATAAAATGCATTTCGCGTACACTTCATTTTCAGCTTAATAACGTTAATAATATTTAATGTATAATTAATTTAATTTATAAGATTAGAATTACAGTGGATGGAGCATGATGAATCTGATGTTATGTACGTAAAGATTTAAAAGATTAATAGCAAGCAAATTACAATGAACGTACAAATTAATAATAATGTATGTACATATCAATACAATGGATAAAAATAAGCATTATTAATGGACATACAAATTAATATTGTTACAAAAATATGTAAAAAAAAATCTATTACATGCTCAATTTCATTAATCTCAACTTGTTTTTCATCGAAACCAAGCTTACAGTCGTCTCACGTATAATCAAAAGATGGAAAAACATAAGTTTTTTTTTTTTTTAAATTCATCAACACAATACATGTGGATCATATTTTTGCATGATATACAACGTTGTAACACTTCTCTCTTCCCGATGTCCATGCGTATAACACAGACGAAGCTATCCAAGGATATGCAAAAAGAAATCAAAACAAACATAACTTAGATTGTTACATAAATACATACATAATAAACGAATAACGTCATAAATTTCAACGAAAAATAAAATGCTTCAAGCAAACGGATCGAAAAAAATTTATTGAACAAAGTTAGTTGAATTTTCAACTAAAGTAACCCTAGAATTCTCTCTTCTCTCTCCTAAATTTATTGCCGTCCTTTGACCGAGAACAACCACCGGATAAACCAGACTCCTCATCGGGGTCGCAACCCAAATCCTTTGCACAGATGGTTGGGACTAAACGGACTATGTCCCCACCGAGATTCGCCCCGGTGGATCTCGCACCACGGCCGATTTCGTCAGTTGACCAGGCACCGGCGATCTTCTTCTCCCCTATAGAGATAGATCAACTCAATCGCCAAGTGGATAACATGCTGATCATGAAGTTCTCGGCAGGTCGTCCGAGCCTCCAAGATATCCGATCGCATATGAACTCGGAATGGAAATTAGCAACGGAACCGGCAATAGGGTTTTTGGATCCTCGCCATATAACAGTGCATATGGGGTCGGTACAAGACGCAAAATTAGCGTTATCTCGTAATCCAATGATATACAAAACTGCATGTTTCGGATTTTTCGCTGGACACCGGATTTCACTATTGGGAAAGACAGTAGTAAAGTTGCGGTCTGGGTTCGTTTCCCCAAACTCCCTCTCCAGTACTTTAATATTTCATCTCTTGAACACATAGGTGCTGCTCTAGGGACGGTGCTAAGAGCGGATGACAGGACAATTGCGTTTACTCACACACACTACGCTCGGATTTGCATTGAGGTTAATGTCGCACAGCAATTACCGGAGGCTATTTTCATTGGATCGTCGAAGGAAGATGGGTGGTGGAAAAAGTGGAATATGAAGGTAACCACACGTATTGTTCTCATTGCGGGCTTCTGGGACATTTAGTGGGCGCGTGTTGGAAAAAACAAATTCCGACCAAACCCTCGATAAAAATCAAACAAAATTTGGCTCAAACTCCTTCCCGAGTACTTCGGCGAGGAGAAACATTACCGCTGTCTCATGGGATGGCGCCTGACCAAACGTTTGAGGAAAATACAGAACAGGTGAGTAAGGAGCAAAGGGACGAAGAAGTTGTCGACGAACCTACGCATGCAAACCCTAAAAGTCAAGATTTGGATGATACAAGTTCTGGGGACCAGACGAAGCCGGGGCAGGGACATGGACGTGAGAATGAAGATCCACCGGCCCAACACAATTATAATGCCGTGCCACAAGAAAATGGTGAAAAGTCGGAACAAAGTAACAAGGCACTGGACGAAAACGATCCTACAAAGAAGAACCCGATAGAAGTGGAAAACCACTTCGAAGCTTTGAATTTGTTAGACAATGAGAATCTTCAGATAGCGGTTTATCATTCTGATGGAGAAAATGAGGAAAACACAGGTGTTTCATTATCACCAAGATCTGATAGCGACGTCCCTCCCACTCGCAGAGTAGTTACAAATCCGAAGAGCTTGTATATTCGACACCCTACCGATAGAATTACCAGATCTCTGGCAAGGTTACCAAATGATCACGAAAGTTAATTATGTCGTGTCTAATATGGAACGCACGAGGGGTCAGTCAGCACACCACTGTGACGCACATAAAAAATATTGTACAACAACAGCGAGCTGCTATATTGGTAATTCTTGAGCCCAAGCTCCCCTAAAAAAGACTTCATGCCTTGGCACTCAGATTAGGTTTCTCGTCTTCACTGCATGGGGAAGAGACGAACAAATTTATATGGATCCTTTGGAAAACCGAAGTTACTATTAAGCCACTAAATATCTTTTCTCAGGCTATCACGGTATCAATCGATATTCCACGGCAACCCCTCCTCACGGCAACTTTCGTCTATGCCAGTTGCTCGCTCAGCACACGTCGTGATCTTTGGGCACATATATCAGATATAAACGAGGTGATAACGGGACCTTGGTTTGGGGGGGGGGGGGGGATTTTAATGCAATTTTCGATATCTCAGAGAAAAAAGGGGGATTTGTTAATACCGCTAAACTCCATGATTTTCAAAATTGTGTCGCCCAGAATGGATTGGTGGATGCGGGATATATTGGTAATCCATTCACATAGAGCAACAAGGACAGGCTTGGACAGGGTTTGGCAGCGTTTGGACAGAATTTTGGTCAACACCACGTTTCATAACATTTTTCCGGCATTGAAAGTGCATCATTTAGCTCGAGATGCATCAGATCATGCTCCGTTGAGCGTCACATTTGAGCAAGACCAACAACAGGCACGTGGTCGTTTTATTTTCCAGCGCATGTGGGCAGATCATCCTTCCTTCCTTGAAGTGGTGAGAAAGGCGTGGGATACGCCTACTTCCGGGTCTGCCTCTAACGCTTTTCACACAAAACTTATGAATGTTCGGAAGACATTAAAGAATTGGAACTGGGATACATTTGGAGATATACAACGGAACATCAAGGAGAGTCAAGAAAAAATTCAAGTGCTTGAAAATATTTTAGTGCAAGGTTGGAGCGAAGATACGCAGAAACAGCTTGTTGAGCTGAAACAACACTTGTTGAAGCTAGAACAATGGGAGGCGGAGTTGCTCAGCAATAAGGCGCGTATTGCTTGGGAGAAGGATGGGGATCGTAATACTGCTTTCTTCCATGCTAGTATGAAAGATCGGCGGAAAAAATCATTGATCCATGTGGCTCGACAGAATGGAACGATTACCACAAGTCAGCAAGAAATTGGGCTTATCGCCGAAAGCTTCTTTTTGGACCTTTTCAAGGCTTGAGAGTACTACCTGCATGATGAGCTATTTCAGAATACACCACAGATAGTTACGGATGGAATAAATGGGATTTTTGCAAAATACCAGAAGAGGGGGAGATTCTTGAAACAATTAAGTCGATGAACCCGGCAAGTTCGCCAGGTAACTTTACGGGACATTTTTACACGATCTGCAGGGACATAATTAAACGTGATGAGTTAGTTCACATGGTTGGGGACTTCTTTCGCGGGAGCTATCTATCTAAGGACATGAACCGGACGACGTTGGTTCTTATACCAAAAACGGAGAATGCCCGAAATATTGCAGAATACCGGCCCATCAGCTTGGGGAATTTTTCAGGAAAAATTATATCAAAAATCCTTGCTAGGCGTCTTGGACATATTCTCCCTCTGATTATCTCGGACGAACAGACGGGTTTCGTGCAAGGGAGACAGATGGCGGCTCATATTGTCATGGCGCAAGAATTGGTTCGAGATATCAATAGGAAAAGTAAAGGGGGTAACGTGGTTTTCAAGCTCGACATGGCGAAAGCATACGATCGGTTAGAATGGCGTTTCCTTCTTCGCGCAATGCGAGCGTTCGACTTCTCATGCTGCATGCGATCTCATCTATCGCAATATTTCGAATATATGGTACTCGTTCAGTATAAACGGGGAAATCTGGGGAATTTCAAATCCTCTCGTGGGGTTCGGCAAGGTGATCCACTATCCCCGCTCCTCTTCATTTTGGCTCAACAAATATTGACGCAGAATATTACCAAAAATATTGCAGCAAAGCACATTCGACCCTACAAAGTGAGGAGCGACGAGGTTTCTATATCTCACCTGCTGTATGCGGATGGCATTCTAGTGTTCACTAATGGTGGGCGAGAATCTTTAATGAACCTTATGGACACTATTCACTCATATGAAAGATCTTCCGGGCAACGAGTCAATGCGGGTAAGAGTCATTACTATGTAGGTAAATGGGGCGAGGGTGTTGCTCATTCCATTGAGCGAATTACGGGTTTTCGGCGGAAAGAGTTCCCGTTTATATATCTTGGAGTTCCTATCTTTTTTGGCCGATCAAAAGCTGAATATTATGAAAACGTGGTGCAACAGGTTCGAGGAAAGCTTACGGGGTGGAAGGGGAAATTTTTGTCTTTTGCCGGAAAATCACATTGATAAAATCGGTACTTGCAAGCATTCCGGTTTATACGATGGCATGCACGAAAGTCCCTGTTTTGGTTTTAAAGCGTATAGAATAAATCATGGCTATGTTTCTCTGGAGCTCGGGTAATGACGCGCGAACACACTGGGTTCGCTGGGAGACCGTTTGTACCCCAATGGACGAATGAGGATTGGGCATTCGGCTATTAAAAGATGTAATGGACTGCATGCATGGGAAGCTATGGTGGTTGGTCAACCAAGGGCAGACTCTATGGGCCCGATTTGCGAAAGCCAAATATTGCGATAAACGGAATAATATTAATCGGCAAACGGCATCCCCTCTTTGGATTGCAATACACAAGCATGTAGATAGTATGAAGGAGTGCACTAGATGGCTCGTAGGGCGAGGAGGTATAAGTTTTTGGATGGAAAACTGGATTGGCGAGACGCTAATCGGGCCTCTCCCGTGCGATCGTCAGCTTACAGTGGCCGAAGCACTCTCTCAAATAGCGGATTATTTACCGCTCATTCACACAGATTGGCATGAGAAAATTGTCCGTGTTATGTTGGATGAGCAACAACCTGTCAGACTCATATTTACACTAACACAAACGGAAATTTTCTCGTCCAAAGAGTATTATAATTTTCGGCGGAAAAATGGTTGGAGGCAACACTGGCCTGTTCGGGTATGGCTCAAATACATTCCACCCAAAACTAGTGGCTTTATGTGGAAAATTCTGCATCACGCTATCCCGGTTGACGTCCGTATAGTAACTCGGGGAATTCCGATAGTGTCAAGATGTGTATGCTGCAACAACCCTCACCAAGAAGACATCAGACATCTCTTTTTTAAATCGGAAGTTGCACATTCAATATGGCGGCACTTTGGTTTAATATTCAGAATTCCGTGGGCTTTTGAGTCAGTGAAACACGCGCTACGCATATGGACGCCGAAACCGAAGACTCACTCGACTTACGTCATGGTTCGAGCATCAGTAGTCTGCCACATCCTCCGAGAAATATGGACCGCAAGATGCAAGGTGGTTTACGACGGAGGGGTTTTGACAGCGATTGATATATGCCAACGTGTGCTCCATAAAGTAAAATACCAGGGTATCGTACACAGACCACGCCACATGTCCACGAAGTCGCAACTCCTACAGCTGGCGGCAGTAGGTATTTACAGGCCACAACCAATGGTTAGGCGTGGAGTATGGCATAAATGGGAGCCTCCTGCTGTTGGAACATACAAACTTAATACAGATGGGTCCGCGAAAGACGAGATGTGTACGGGTGGGGGCATCATTCGCAATTCAGAAGGTGGTATTATTGCAAGCTTTTCGGCTTTCTTTGGGAGAGGTACGGATAATTTTGCTGAAATTTTTGCGGTGGCCGTGGGTCTTCGCCTGTGTCATTCGTTAGGGATTGGAGCAGTTGTAGTCGAGACGGACTCTCTTTTAACGGTCAACGCGATCAAGAAATTGGGAGTGGCGTGGGATTTGGAGTATGTATATCGGATTTGCATGCAAGAGTTTCGACCATACCATAAGATCACACATGTGTTTCGCCAAGAGAATACGGTGGCAGACCGTTTAGCCAATTGGGCATATACGCATAAATCTTATCAAGAGGTTTCCTAACAGTATGCCTCAAGAAGTGAAGGCTGCATACATTAGTGATAAGCTCGGTATTGCGAATTTTCGTAAATGAGACACACGAAACTACATCTAAGGAAGAGGGGTAGGAGCACGCTGTGTTGGAGCTCGAATTTTCGGATATTGGAAGAGAGAGTCATTGGTTGTAGCGAATGGGAAGATGGAATAACCATAGGGGTGATTCTGAATTTTTCAGAAAGATGTTGACTAGGGAGGCGGAATTTCAAAAATTACAAATTGACCCCCACCTGTGGAGCTTTTTTGGCGAAGCACAAGAAAGTTGGGGGTGGTTAAGAATAGCCGCATTACATACTTTAATATTAACATTTTATACCCCATTTTGGGTCATATTTGTAATAGTCTAGTAACCTTAGACGCTGATTTTTTATTTCCATTGCAGGGGTACTCTTTTTTCCTTGTGTTAGGCCCACAAGGTTTTAACGAGGCCCCCTCCTTTCTATCTTAAATGGAATAATAAAATCTTTTGGCTAAAAAGAAAAGAAAAAAAAAACTAAAGTATTGCCATATTTAAACATATGCGGAAATGTTTCTAATAAAAAAACGTGTTTAAATTGCAAATCAATTGCAAAATACAATGTTTCATTATGGAAAGAGATTTGTTATCAATTATGTCTATTAACAAATTTTCATAATAAATAGATAAATAATTGGTGGAAAAAAATCAAGGGCAAATTACCAAAACCCCCCTGAGGTAAGCCTAAATAACGAAAATCCCCCCCACGTTCTCGTAATTACGAAAACCCCCCTTGGCTAACGGTTGACCGAAATTTTTTAACCGAAAACGTGAAATGTCTATTATATCCTTCTGTTAAATATGTGAAAATAAAAGAAAAAAAGATGAAAAAGAAATTATTAGTGTTATGGCCTTTGATCAGATCTCAATGCCCAATAATTTACGCCCGTTAAATATAGTGAGAAATCTAAGCTTTTGAGGGTGGAGATTTTGCTGAGCTCCGGCGGGAGTTTTCCGGTGAGTTGGTTCTTGAAGAGGAAGAGCGATTCGAGTTTCGTGAGGTTGCTAAGTTGTTTAGGGATTTGGCCGGAGATATTTGCGTCGGCGATATCGAGGTACTGGAGGTCGCTCATAGGAGTTGTAGCCGATCTCCATGTGTGAGAGAAATCTCAGATTCCCCAGCTCCGGCGGTATTGCGCCGCCGAGGAAATTTCCGGCGAGGTAGATGAACTCGAGCGATTTGAACGAGCCGTACTCCAGCGGGATTGGACCGCTGAAGTAGCTTCCGGCGAAAGTCAGCACTTTGAGAGACTCCACCTGAGAGACGTCGGCCGGTAGGTTTCCGGCGAAGCTGTTGCTGAACGCGTCGAGAATGACCAAACTCCGGAGCCGCGGAATCCCACTCGGAAAACCCCCGGAGAAATTGTTCCTACTGATGTCCAACGATTCCAGGTTAGTGAGGTTGAAAACACCGGCGGGAAGTTGGCCGGAAAACGAGTTATGACTCAGAATTACCCCCCTAAGGGTAAATAAAATGCTTACAATTACCCCCCCAAGGGTAATTTCGCGTACAAGGGCAAAATTGGTATTATCGGAGGAATATTCGGGAGAATCAAAAAGATTCTATCGAGTTTAACACCGTTAGAGGGATTGGTAAGATGTCTGCATACCTCAGGGGGGTTTTCGTAATTACGAGAACGTGGGGGGAATTTCCGTTATCCAGACTTACCTCAGGGGGGTTTTGGTAATTTGCCCAAAAATCAACTACCAATGGTTGGCGGCCCATGGAAAAATATGCATACACGAACAAAGTAAATTAATTAAGTACAATAATTTTAGTCCATAATTAAATAAATTTCGATATGCAATATTTTAAGAAAAGCGAAATTTATGGTCGATGTAGAGAATGAATTAATATTAGATATTTAAAAACTAATCATTTTTAAATTCATTATGGAGGAAACTTAATAATAAATACTATAGAAAATAAACTTATTTTTGTAATTTATATGTAATGATATTTATGAAACAAATTAATCAAAATCATGGATTTTATGAAACCGAAAATTTCAGTTACTTAATTACAATAAAGAAAATTTACACACGAATTCAAAATCACAGATTTTATGATATTAAGTAATTTATAAAATTAAAGAAAATTTCAACTAATGCAACAAAAGAAAGATGGAATGAAAAAATTTACAAATGTTACTTAAATTAAATAAGAAAATCTAATTGAATATAACTGGAAGTTGTGGAGCGGAATTAAAAATGTCACTCAATTGTGAATCTTGACTTTGTACATAGGTGGTGTTCGCAAACACTTCTCCAAAATGATTATGAGTTTTTTAATGTTTAAAAAAACTGATTTTTACTCAAAAAAACTCATAATTACTTTGAAAAAGTGTTTGCAAACAACACCATAATATAGATCTTAGATTGATATTGACGTATAAATCGACTGAACTCATAAGAGAAAATATGTGTGATATGAGGTTATCCACATGGGAAATTTGAATTTTTTCTATAAAATATGTAGAATACCTATAATAAACATCGGATAATGGTTGTAGACAGTTAGGATATCGATAATGGTTGTAGACAGTGGGATTCTATGTTAAAGAAATATGCTTGATATCCCACTGCAAATTCAAATTATGTTAATAATATTTTTTACAGTGGGATATTAGTAGTAGGAATCGAATCTATCCTATCCCCTACTCTTTCCCATTGTGACATAATTTGAATTTGCTAAAAAAAGAAAGAAAAAATCCCAAGATAAAACAAATACATAACTCTCAAAATCCCTATTCATTTTGGTGGGATTAAGGATTAATTTCCATACTACTGCTTTAATTAAGGAATTTATATTGGGAAAAACCCCCAATAAATTAGGATTTTGACAATCAAATAATATATATTAAAAGGAACATTTGTTAAGTTTAAAGAATAATTTATAACATTACACTTAATAAAAAAGGGGTAATGGCAAATAGGCCCATGACAAGGGCACTTAATTAAAAGAGGGACATCCAACTTTTTTGTCTTTCAAACAAATCCAGCCCATTCAAACTTATTTGCAAATAAGGAAAATACTTTTATATATACAAAAATTACCCTCAATTCATTGAAACCCAATTCAACTCCAATTTCATGATTTACACCCCAATTTAGCCCAATTTCAACAATTAACCAATTTTAACCCTAATTTCAATTTTGACCCCAATTTTCACCCGCCACCACCGGTCTCCGGCGTAGAATTTTTTATTTATTTTTTTTTTTTTGAAAAACTTTTTTTTTTTTCTGAAATTTTTTTCCGGCCGGTCAACTACCGTTGACCGCCAGGTCTCCGGCGTTGACTTTTTTTTTTTTTTTTTTATAATTTTGTTTTTTCTTAAAAAAATATCTTAATTAATATTACTGTCTTGGCTGCTAAATTACTGTCTCCGGCAGTTATTTAACTTTCAAAGACAGTAATTTAACTGTTAATTGCCTTTTTTTTTTCTTTTTTTTTCTTCAAAAATATTTTAATTAATATTACTGTATTCGTTGTTAAATTACTGTCTCCAGCAGTTATTTAACTGTCGGAGACAGTAATTTAACTGTTAATTGACTTTTTTATTCTTAAAAAAATATTTTTAATTACTATTACTGTATTCGTTGCTAAATTACTGTCTCCAGCAGTTATTTAACTGTCGGAGACAGTAATTTAACTGTTAATTGACTTTTTTTTTTTTTTTTTTTCTTGAAAAAGATTATTTTAATTAATATTACTGCCTTGGATGTTAAATTACTGTCTCCAACAGTAATTTAACTGTCTTAGACAATAATATTAATAATATTACTGTTCAGGAAAATAATATTCATAATATTACTGTCCCAAACAGTAACATTACTGTCTGAGACAGTAATTTAGTAGCCAAGACAGTAATATTAATTAAAATACTTTTTTTCTAAGAAAAAAAATTCGAAAAAAAAAAAAAATGCAACGCCGGAGGCCGGTGGTCTCTGGCGGTCAACGCCGGAATCTGACCGGAAAAAAACATTTCTGAAAAAAAATTATTTTCTGAAAAAAAAAATTGGGGGTTAATGTGATATATTTGTTTAAATTCGGGGTCAATGTGTAATATTTTGGCACGGCCGCGCGGACCACTTTTCAGCCAATTTTCAGCATATTTTGTTTTCTTCCGTTTTTGCCCGTTTTTGACTTTTTTTGGCTCGTTTCGTCCCTGGAACTTCCAAATCATCAAGTTGTACCTACAATACAATAAACTACTCATTAAGCATCATTAAATCAATAAAAGTATACAAAACTCCTCGTAAGAAAGTATACATTGAGTGTAAGATATACGCTCAACAGCCTAAAACCTACGTATGAAAAGCGCAAGTGTACAGTATCGCGTTTTGTAGAATAGTGAATGCTAGATATCGATCTACAGAGAATTAAGTTCCTAAATCTACCAAGCTAAGTACCGTAATTATACTATCCTAAACTTTATCTAGACGATCAAGAATGGATGGAAGAAATGAAGCTAAATGGAAACAAAAATAAAAACACCGATGAGCCAGGACAAGCAAGGAATTCCGACGTGTGATGGATTCTAGGGTAAAATCCACCAGTGTACTATCGATAAAGATCTAAAATACCCTAACCCCCGTCTCCAGTGTAGTTAGAGTCTACCCACAGGTCCGACGTCTCCGTTCAGAACATGATATTAAGAGAGCATTTAGGTCAAGTCCTTAAGGGCTACCCGAGGTGCATCACGTCTACGTTTCCACAACTTGAGCTATGTTTTCCTAAAATCAAACGAGAAACCCTCTCTCGAGTTCATTCCCATTTAGAATCAATTCAACTGTTGGCCAAACAATCGAAAGTATTTAATACACGAAAACATAAACAGAATCAAAGAACGACAAATAGATCACAGATTTGGAAATCAAAATCGATATATACAAGGTTTCATTTCCCTAGAAGAAAATGCTCAGTTCATTACAAACATAGCATCAAAATGAAGAACACGAGAAATTATAAACTAAACGTAATGAAAAGCTTATGAAAAACCCGAGTCGAAACCCTCATCGAAGCTTCCCGCGAAGAACTGGCGAGAACCGAAGAGAAAACCGAAGAAAAGGTCGAGATATGGTCGAGAGGTTGTCGAGAGATTGTAAAATGAATAAGAGACCTTCTATTTATAGTGAGAAATCAAAGAAAAATATCTATTCTCGATTTATGTGCCCAGATCGCGATCTAGCAACCTCGAAAACTGCGCACTGCCTTCCCAGATCGCGATCCAGGAAGTGCGGATTGCGATCCGCCCCAACTTTTCTCTGCTACTGGAATTTGCCACCAGATCGCGATCCGGTGTTTCTGAATCGCGATCCGGTGTTTTTGGATCACGATCTGGCCTCTGCACCAACTTCAAATACTTTTTTCACCCTTGTTCAGCCCAAATTCGACAATTGTGCATTTCACAAAAGTTGTAGCCCTTGAAGTTAGGTTTCTAAATTAACTTGAATCAGACCAATCGGAGGTCGTATGCAAAAGTTATGCTTGAAATACCAAACACTGCCACAATCCGCGAGAATGCACTTTTGCACATGTTGGTTTGGTTCTCGGCTTCGCTTCCAAAATCGTCTCGAATCTGCAAAAATAGCTTATCTTTAACTAAAATATAAATAAAACAAAAACAACATAATATATACAAATAAAGCCGAAAACTTGGAAGAACGAAGACCAAAACTCGAAGAATTGATAAGTAAAAATCATGCAAAATGAACACTTATCACACCCTCAAACTTAGATTTTTACTCGTCCCGAGTAAATCAAAACTAAACTACAACAAAAAAGAAAAAAAACAACAAACCAAATCTAGGCCACTAACTTAGGGAATCACGATTGCATTTAGCGTATGCAACAAGCCTTTGAACCCCTGGGTACCCCCAAAGGACGAGTTGTCTCTCGTGAGGGTTTTCAGACAACACACCCACAAAGTTGCCGGATTGGTCAAAGCATTGGAATTAATTCCAAAGATAAAACGAGCTAGATAACTTAAAATCTTATAATGGCATACGACTTAAGGTATTCGACTTTCCTACCCACGCAATTAGTTATTTCTACACCAAAATGAAAGATAGACTCAAGAATACGTAATTAAACAATAAACACAATCATCGAGGGTTTTGAGTAGAAATGTGGGTGAAAAGTAAGTTTTGATTCTGAAATTCAAACACTCGAGTTGGGAATAAGTAGGTCTATTTATTCAATATAAGGAATGACAACAACAATATTTTTGGTGATTTTCATCACAACTTTTTTTTTTTCATTTTTTTTAAACGGGCATAATCGTGACTCGTGCAAGGCTCGACACCACTGTGTTATCTCTCTGACCCATGTATCGAACTTTAGTCCAAGAAACCCCCAAGCTTGACAACTCGAGAGACTTAGGCGACGAGGTGCACCCAACGGGTTAAGCTCGAGTCAGAAAGGCGGGGAAATCAGAGCGTGAATCACAACAATACCACAAATTATTATTTTTCTCTTTTTTTTTTTTTTTGTTTTTTTAAGCATTTATTTATCAACAAAATAACATAAAATAAAGACGTAAAGACCATTGATAGAACTTTTAACCAACAACTCGAATTGTGAACATATAATTCAATTCTAACTCGCCCCCCAAACCTCAGACTATTATACCCCTCAGAAAAGTGCGCTCAAGCTTAATCAGAAAGGATTCGAAAGGCTATCCACACAAGTTGCAAAAACGCAGTCGGAAGGTTCATCTATTATTAGCCGGTTATGCACAATTTCAATTTTAAAATCAACTAGCCAGTCTACTAATTCATTAATTGATTTGCTTCAATAGAATCTGGAAATGCAACTTACACTCGATCTTAAATGAGATGCATGTGACAAACATAACACAATTACGGAAATAGAAATACATAAACGAAACTAAATTATATGATATGCATGCAAAATACCAAATCAAAATAAGCTAAACTCACCCCCAAACTTAAATCATGCATTGCCCTCAATGCGAAAAATAAAAGATATGAGAAAGAAATACGCCCTGAACAGTCGTGCCGCAGATTGATCAGTGTTCTACGGTTGCGAAAGTGTTCTTTGGTTGCACGGGGTGCCGTGAATTTTGGCACCGAGGGAGAATGTCGAAGTTGTCAAGACTTCCGAACTTCTTAGTCTTCTTTCCTTGCGGACGAGATACCGGCAAAAATCAAGAAAAATGGGTGAAATTTAGCTTAAACCAAAAAATGCAAAAATAAAAGAAAACTAACAAAATAAATGAAAAAAAATAAATAACGGGTTGCCTCCCATTCAACGCATGTTTTACAGTCGACGGCTCGACACAATTTGGACGGATTATGTCCAATCCAAAGCCTTGTAGATTGCGCATCCATACATCAGTCTTGATACGTACTTTGCAATCATATCATGGACTAGATTGCAATCTTGTAATGACCATCCCAAGCCATGGTACTTTTCGTTTGCTTGGGAAATCAGTCGGTAGGAGACTAGGATGGGTTGCTTGCCAACCGATCTCTCAAACTCGTACACAAGATATTCGAGCTTTGGAGTAAGCTCTACCTCAAATTTGAAACTCGTTTCCTCGCTCACACTCAAATCCGGGGTAGCAATGTGGATAGGATTTTTTTCTTCAAGTTCCTCTACCATCATCTTCATCCCACTCTCATCACACGCAAAAGTATCTACAGAACTGGGATGAATAATTCCCTCAAGGTGCTTAACCTCGTCGTTCATACAAAAATCTATAAATACCTCGTTGTCTTCATATAGGATCGTTGGATGTGGTTTATGACTGTGAAATCTCTTAAAATTTTCAAAAATATTCACCAGAAAGTGGAGTTCGTCTTGTAAATAGCATAAATGCTCATTTGTTTGTGCAATTCCATTTTCTGGGTTCAGCTTACGATGTCTTTCAATATCCTCCAACTCATGTTGAATGTAATCAACTTAGGATTGAATCTTGCAAAGAGAGATATCATAAATCGAGGCCATCAATGTATACAAATATGTTAAAAACAATAAAAAAAATCAAAAGAAAAAAAAAGGAAAATGTCTAAAGTAAAGTAAGGATAGTTGGTAATGATATTAGTAAATTCAAGATTAACTAATTCCCCGGCAACGGCACCAAAAACTTGATACGCGTAAAACCAACGTATGAAAACCGCAAGTGTACAGTATCGCGTTTTGTAGAATAGTGAATTCCAGATATCGATCCACAGGGAATTAAGTTCCTAAATCTACCAAGTACCGTAATTATACTATACTAAACTTTATCTAGACGATCAAGAATGGATGGGAGAAATGAAGCTAAATGGAAACAAAAATAAAAACACCGGTGAGCCAGGACAAGCAAGGAATTCCGACGTGTGGTGGCTTCTAGGGTAAAATCCACCAGTGTACTATCGATAAAGATCTACAAATCCGAATCTATTGTCAATTCTATGTTCGCTAACCCAGACACTAAAATACCCTAACCCCCGTCTCCTGTGTAGTTAGAGTCTACCCACAGGTCCGACGTCTCCGTTCAGAACATGATATTAAGAGAGCATTTAGGTCAAGTCCTTAAGGGCTACCCGAGGTGCATCACGTCTCCGTTTTCACAACCCGAGCTATGTTTTCCTAAAATCAAACGAGAAATCCTCTCTCGAGTTCATTCCCATTTAGAATCAATTCAACTGTTGGCCAAACAATCGAAAACATTTAATATAGGAAAACATAAACAGGATCAAAGAACGACAAATAGATCACATATCTCGAAATCAAAATCGATATATACAAGGTTTCATTTCCCTAGAAGAAAATGCTCAGTTCATTACAAACATAACATCAAAATGAAGAACACGAGAAATTATAAACTAAACGTAAAGAAAAGCTTATGAAAAACCCGAGTCGAAACCCTCGTCGAAGCTTCTCGCGAAGAATTGGCGAGAACCGAAGAGAAAACCGAAGAAAAGGTCCAGATATCGTCGAGATGTTGTCGAGAGATTGTAAAATGAATAAGAGACCTTCTATTTATAGTGAGAAATCAAAGAAAAATATCTAGTCTCGATTTATGTGCCTAGATCGCGATCTGGCAACCTCGAAAACTGCGCACTGCCTTCCCAGATCGCGATCCAGGAAGTGCGGATCGCGATTTGCCCCAACTTTTCACTGCTACTGGAATTTGCCACCAGATCGCGATCCGGTGATTCTGGATCGCGATCTGGCCTCTGCACCAACTTCAAATACTTTGTTTACCCTTGTTCAGCCCAAATTCGACAATTGTGCATGTCACAAAAGTTGTAGCCCTTGAAGTTAGCTTTCTAAATCCACTTGAATCAGCCCAATCGGAGGTCGTATGAAAAAGTTATGCTTGAAATACCAAACACTGCCACAATCCGCGAGAATGCACTTTTGCACGTGTTGGTTTGGTTCTCGGCTTCGCTTCCAAAATCGTCTCGAATCGGCAAAAATAGCTTATCTTTACCTAAAATATAAATAAAACAAAAACAACATAATATATACAAATAAAGCCGAAAACTCGGACGAACGAAGGCCAAAACTCGAAGAATTGATAAGTAAAAATCATGCAAAATGAACACTTATCACAAACCCTAACACAACGAAGCCTTATTACTGCTTGAGGGTCCAAGAAACCGTGAGAGCTCCATGAATCAATCAAAATAGTTATTGATTATCCTCTTAGGCTTGCCTAAGATTTTCAAGGTTGTATCAGAGACTTGTTTTGTCAAGGCATAAAAGGTGATTTTAATGAGCTCCTCAATCCTTTCTGTCTCTAGTAAGTCAGCTCCCTATCACTGTCTTCTTCCTCCCCTTCACATGTGCACTCAATAAGGAACAACTTCTTATAACAATTATAACAAATTAGACCTTTCTTCCTGGAAGTGAGTCTCTTAGTTACCATGCTTCTCTTCGTGATATTGCAATCTTAGGGGCTTTCTGCAGCAGTGAGTCTAGGCACTCTTATAGCATTAGAAGCTGCTCTCAGACTGCTTCTGATTTCACTCTTCATCTGATCTACACTGGTTTCATGAAGCTCGGCCTGTATGATAGCTTGAGAAAGAGACATAGGCCTCGACATCTTAACTGTGCTGTTAATATCTCCTCACAGCCCCTCCACAAAGTAGCTTTCAGGAATAGGTATGTGTTTACTTGCCACATAGGTTTTAAGTTGATCAAACTTAAGCCTATATTCTTCCACAATGCTCTCTTATTTGAGCATATCAAATTCAACAGTGTGTAACAACCCCACATTTTCATAAAAATACTTATAGCAAATCATGAATTAATTAGTGATTTCTATGCATTGTAAGTATTTACGTGATTTTATGAGCTAATATTTATATTTATATTAGAATTATGTTATTACTTGCCTAATTGATTAAATGAGTTAAGGAATTTTAATTATGTGATAAATTTCATGTACTTTGAGTTTATTATAGTACGTGCACGCATAATTTAAGTAGCTCTTATAAAATGATAATTAACTTATTACATCATATGATTAATATATGTAGAGATTTGATATATGTAGATGTACACGTTTCATATATTATGTACTCATGCAAGCTATATTATATTATGCATTATATGTATGCTAATGGGTATGTGTATGTTGTGCCTATGTGTTATATTATATGGATGTATACTATGAAATATTATATGTGTAGATGCTTATTTATGTGTTCTACATGAGTATGTCTATCTATGTATGTGCACAAGACACACACCCTCACATGCTCCATCTCTCTTTCTCGGCCAACACACCCCTATAAGTCTTAATCATTAAGTAATTCATGAGATGAAAGCCTAGTTAATTTCTTTAAATGAATTTATGATTTCTCTCTCTCTCTCTCTCTCTCTCTCTCTCTCTCTCTCTCTCTCTCTCTCTCTCTCTATCTCTCTCTCTCTCTCTCTCTCTCTCTCTCTCTCTATATATATATATATATATATATATATATATATATATATATATATATATATATATATATAGACCATGTGCATTATTTCCAATGCTTGTATATTGATAGTTAAGAAACTCCAGTTAATAAATAACCAAACTATATCCACTTTAAAGAAAATCATAAACAAATAAATTTATTACCTTAAAAGTTTTAGTTTATTATATGAAAGCATTTGAAAACCGAACATGGCAGATTATATAAATAACACCTAACACACAAAAACTTTGAAAAGGCCAATAGAGTCGGACACTTGTGACACAAATGAAGATATTTTTTCTTTCAAGAGAAAATATTGAGATTGATAATTGGCAAGAAAAGCTAAAACCAACCTCGTCGACATTGTTTAGTGCATGTATAAAAATACATTATCCTACTTTTCGTTCGCTTAGTCCTGCATAAACAAAATTATAGAATAAGAACATAATTTAAATGAATGATATATAGCAATTATAAATAAGAGAACCAAGTAAAAGAAGTCAACCTCAAGTAGTGGTATGCCCCTCCCAAAAAGTGCAGATAAATCACCAAATAGTGTCGTTCTCTTAAAACATAAAAAAATGCCACTATCCATATTTCTTAAACCATATCAAACACAAGTATTGACAACATTGCAACTTTAACAGTGCATCTCTAAATGCAGTTCTTACAACTCCACCCCACTCACCTCCTCCCCCAAGAACAAAATATACAAACATTTTAATTATTTAAAACCTCATTAATAACCAAAGAAATTATTTTTCCTACAAAATTCGTTCATTTTGTGATAGAAATCTCATTGTATGGAACAAATGAGGTTCATTCTTGGTTTAACAAAACCAAATCACCAAACCTGAAGGTGAAAGATGAAATGGGATCAAATTACTGTAAATCAGAGAAAACTCGTGGAGTGGAACACAAAAAAACTAAGATTGATTGGAGACCTCCATCATTCACTTCGTCCAAATCCTTCTTTACCACAAAACCCTAATTTTTACTCCCTTAATTTTCAGTTTTCAAAACAATTTCTACTAAGAGAAGCATTGGAAATATACTCAATTAATTCACTCCAGAGTAGATCTTCCCGTTCATACTATTTCTTGGTTCGTAGAGGGTACCAAATTGACCAGAATAATTGAACGGGAAAAGAGAAGAGGAAGAGAAAAGAAATTTGTACCTTTACAATCTTAATAACGACGAAGTGGTCTTCTTCAATGGAGATGAAATCTCCCGGCCGGCGCTGGAAGGAGAGAAACTTAGGCGAAGAGAAGGGAAGAGTAGAGTCATGAAAGGGAAAAGGAATAGAAGCGCGGTGAAATAAAAAGAAAAAGGGGAAAATTTCAAGGAAAAAAAGGGGAATTAATAATTACAATTAAATTACAAAAATTTCTAAACAATATATTTACTTATCTTTATACCATGACAAATATTATATAATTAATAATTATTTATTAATATAATTTATATTTTAAATTTTAGTAATATAAGATTTTTTGTAACACTTTAGATTGACACTCGTATAACACTTGTATGCATCTGATATAAATGTAATTCAACAAGGTGCAACTACGTGATGTAGTATGTCATTAATAACAACAATACGCGAGTGCAACTTGTGTCATAGTAAAAAAGTCGAATACGTTTACAACACTCGTATGCAGGTGGTAGTATGTAACTTTAACAGCATGCAAAGTATACACGTTGTGAAATATTTATTGTTGACACTTACAACAACATACTTTGAAAGAATGTTGTAAAATATGCAATAGTTATTGCCGTGTATATATGTTTTCGGTGTCATGTGTGTAGTGCTTGTTGTGGTGTGCACAAGTGTCCTAGTTCCCCTAATTGCAATCTATACCCCATCATTTTGTATATTGCAAAAGAGCTCTCAAAATGTCCTACAAATAGACTATTTCTCTACAAATTTTCAGCACACAAAATCACTCATTCTCCTCTCCCCCCCTCTCGTCTAAATATTGTCCCAAATGGAAGAAACCATCATCCACTTCAAAGCCTTGACTATTCTCCATAAAAGTCTCTATTTCTCTCTTAAAATATCCTCCCAAAAGGCCTCCTTCTCCCTAATTTCGGGATTCTCCTAACACGTTCAAAGAAACAATCATATAATCTCTCAAAACTCAACTCCAAAGCTCTCCAGTACCATCCATGTCAAGCCCAAAGATTTCCAAGCCAAAACTCCATGGATCCTTGGTTTCTTTTCTTTCTCAGTCTTTGATTTTCATGTGTAAGGACCTTGGTCTTTACTGAAATAATAATCTAATTAATATATTTATGGGATTTAATGAATTATATGTTTGTGGTTTTAATTTTGGGCTTTAAAAGATAAAGATCTTGGTGAACAATAATTAAAGTTCAGATTTGTGATCTCTGTTTGCAGTGCCTGTTTCATCAGTTAGTTATTTTACTACAACTGGCTCTGATACCATGTTGAATGACCATCTCAACCAAAAGCTTAAGCTGTTAGTGAAATGTATCATTTAATATTAATCTCTCCAATAGGGGCTTCTGATGGTGTTAAACTATGTGTTTACTGAGGGGCGGAACGTGGTTTACTCCACCTTGAGGGAGATGCCCATCGTCGGGGGCAGTGGCGTTTTCCGATTTGCACGAGGGTATGCTCGGGCAAGTACTCATGAGATCAACATGCAGATTGCTGGTGGTGGTGTTGTTGAGTACAATGTCTATGTTTTCCATTATTGATGGATTAATTCTGAGTACTAATTTTCTCAACTCGGATGCTATTTTAATTTGTTTCATGAATGGGGCATCATCATCTGTTTTCTGTAATAAAATAGTCTGGTTAATGGAGCTAATTGCAGGGAAACCCTATGTAACTTCGAATGGCTAAAAAAACCTTTATGTTAAAAAAATTAGCAAAGACTCCCTTATGTTTTATGTTGCTAAGCAGTCCAATGTTGTCAGAACCGGACCGATTATAAAGCCGGACGACCATTTGGGTCATGCTTTTACTGGGTCGAACCGGTTCAACCGGGCTTTTTAATTTTCAATATGTTATTATTTTATTAATTTTTTTAATATGTTATTATTTTCTTTATATTTTTAATTTCCTACCTATTATTTTCACTTTTATCTACATCACCCGACTTTTTACTATATTTTTTTCGCTTATACTCTATATTTTCCCATTCTGTATTCTCCAAAATCCGACAAACGGTCACCCCTCTGACCATATCCGGCAATCATTCGACCATTCATGACTAGATCCGGTCATTTACCACTAAGTCTGTGAAGGTTCACTCAAATCTAGTCAAAAATAACAAATTCAGCGGTGGTTTGAGACATTTTGGCCAAAAACTGGGTTCCTTGACTGACTCGCCGGTTCTCGAATTTTACCCGGTCGTACCAGATTTTGGTCATTTATTTGACCCCGATTTTTAATTTTCCGGTTTTAGAGGTTAGACCGGACCGCTTCACCGCCAGGTCACGGTCAAATCGGTCCGACGGGCCGGTTTGGGCCCAACATTGCGAAGAACTCATGTATTCCAATATCAGAATATAGTGAGATATATACGGTGTTAAAATATTTAATAATCAATTATTTACGCTATAATACCCTACATAATATTTTTATTTTCCTATGATTTAAAATTTTAATTTAAAAAATTAGTCAAAATATTTATAGCTAAACATTTTTTTTTCCATGATAGGATGTCTATATCTTTACACACACTATAATGGATTGTAGTAAATCTCGTATAAGTTCAATATGGTACTAATATCGTACCAAATGAAATGATAACCACTAATTTGATATTTGTTAGATAATTTTTTATTGTTATACTATGATACTTGAAATTTGATAACCTTTTTCATCTACTGATTTGTCGATTGATATTATATTTGTTAATGTAAACTATTTAAAGTAACAACACCTCGAGTGGGGTTATTAAATAGGCTATCAAAACATTTAACAACCATTTTCATACTAAAAATAGTGATTTTAATTCCAATAGAGTTATGAAATAAGGGTTGTATTTTGATATTTCATCTTTCGGAATGTAAAAGTACTTCATGATCCAGATTATTTTCAAGGGAGAGCAATTCTTGCACCAACTAAAGAATGCGTCGAGTCTATGAACGATCACTTAATGTCGCTCTTTCCAAGTGAGGAGAAGGTGTACCTGAACTCAGATAGTATGTGTAGGGACGAGCGAACAACAGAGGATAATGCAGAAATCTATTCGACTGAATTTCTCAATACAATAAGATGCTCGAGGGTTTCTTTTCATGTATTGAAGTTCAAGGTCGGTGCACCAGTTATGCTAATAAAAAACATTGACTACGCTAGAGGATTGTGCAATGGGACCAGACTTCAAATTATTAGAACCGACATTCACATTCTGAATTGCAGACTTTTTTCCGGTAAAAATATCGGTGACATGGTGTTCATTCCTTGGATGACTTTAATACCATCTAACTCCGGACTGCCTGATAAATTTCAGAGAAGACAGTTTCAATTGATTGTTTCTTTTGCAATAACGATCTATAAAAGCCAAGACCATACTCTTTCGCATGTTGGTTTGAATCTTCCTAGCGCTGGCTTCAGCCGTGGTCAACTACATGTTGCACTGTCCAGAGTTTAGACCAGAGGAGTATTAACATATTCATCAATTCGGATTCGGGTGAAATCACCAATGTTACTAGAAATGTCGTGCACAACAAAGTATTTCATCGAATTTGAAGGTAGAAAATATTTTCATATTTATGAGTTCGTTATGTAACATGTCTTGGTTTTTATGTTTTTTAACACCTTATTCTTTGGTAGGTGTATCTGTTGGTCGAAAACCTACACGCAAGTGCACGTATTGTACAAGTAATATAGTGGACAAAAAGTCCGGATATCGAACCCACAGGGAATATTTAATTATCTAATCCTAGACGCTAAATCATGCCAATTATTATCAAGCCCACCCTACACAGTCGAATTTTTAGAGAGAATTAACTAAATTAAATTAAAAGGCAAATTAAAACGACAAAGCAAGAAAGCAAATTAAACACGAAGATTTATCAGAGTAAACGAGCCTAGGATTTTATTCTTCCCCCTATGTGATTATTACTCCCCCAATTCCTTCAATTATGCAAGCAATTAACCCGGATTATTAACCTGAGATGCTAAAATAATCATAACCCGCTTCCGCGTGTATTACGATTCTAATACTCTAGATTCAATTACTATATTCCTATGCAATTAATTCTACAACACAGCATTAAGCACAAATCTCAATAATGGTTACCTAAGAGATTAACTATATTCATATGTTAATACCACAAAGGCTCTTCTACCACAGTTCTAATTATTAACCCGATCTTTCGATTCATCGATTAACAATAACATAAAAGCACATAAAGTGGCCAGTTTCATGAACTTAATAAAACAAGTAGAAGAAATAATCCGGAATTAAAACTTGCATAAAATCATAGAATTGGGTTCATAAATCCCACATAGGGTTCCAAATAAAATCCTAGAAATAAGAAAATTAGCTACTCATGATTAAAGGAAAAACACAAATAAAATAAGTCATAAACGATAAATCTATGCTTAGAGTCTTCGAATTCTTCGTCTTCGTTATTGCTTTGTTGCTCTCCAAATTGCGTAAAAAGATCCTCAATTGTGTGCTTGGATTGGTCTTATATAGGATGAAGAACTTAGGGAAGAAGGCAGTTTCCTTGTGCAATTAAAATCCCTTCACTGCGCCACCTCGACCATCCAGACGGCCGTGTGAGATTTACGCCTGAAATCCGCACGGCCGCGCGGTCTTCAATTCTTCAGAAATCTGATTTTTTCACTTTTGGCCCACTTTTCCTCCAAATTTGCAGTTTTCACCCCATAAGTTGCCAATTCTTCAATTTGCACCTAAAATACAATAAATCAACTTTTTAAGCACCAATTATCATTAAAACACACCAAAAGCTCAAATAAAAAGATACGATAAAGTGTAAAAATATACACTTAACACACCCCCAAACTTGAACTTTTGCTTGTCCTCAAGCAAAATCTACCGATACGCAAATAACACAACTATTACATCTCATCACATAGATCAATGATCAACTTCACGTTTTCAGAACTTGTAATTATAATGACAATTCTTAGGCATTCGCAAGCTCAGAATTCAACAACACTTAGTCACTCACCATTACCAAAAACCACAATTCATACAATTGCTTCAAGCATCCAATATTTGCAAATTAAAGATAGAAAGAATTTATACTTACATGCATATGCTTGACTCCAAATACTCACCAAATTATTCTACTCTACTAATATCGAACATTCAGCTATTGGGATCATTGGGGCTTTGTGGCTTTCAATTGTTAGGCTCTTTGGTTCGAGGTAGGAAATATGGGTCTATGTGGCTATTTTTCTTGAATTTAGGTGATTACGCCAAAATTTGAAAGGTAGGCGTTTGAAACAATGAATTCATCTCTACGGACTTTAATAAACTCGATTCTCAAAAGTTCAAAAGTCTCCACTTTTGCTTTTGAGATAATGGATCGAGTTTTCAAAAATAATTCAACAACTAGTCCTTATTTTTCCCTTCTAGTCTCTTCTTCTTCTCTTTTTTTTTTCTCTTTTTTTTTTATTATTATTTTTTTTTTAATATATATATAGAAGCATATATATATTTGTCTTCTTTTTTTTTTTTTTTTTTTTTTCTTTGGAAGAAGAAGAAGAAGGACCTTAAAAAAAATTTCGACCGAACTCCACGGGATAATTTTCAAGAATCTCCACCTATTCTACCTTACATATTGGCTAAAAGAAAGAACACCTTTTCTCCGAGGCTCAAATCAAGGTTCTAAGGATAATTTCGATGAAAAGGTCGGCTTGAAAGGCTCAAACGGTTCAAAGAAGGCCCAAATCATATCCCAAATCACTCACCACTCAATACTTCGTATCATAAATTTCCTAAGGTGAGTCTTAAAACCGAACATAGCATGATCTAGCACAAATTAATTCCAAATTTAAAATACAAAACATTCAACCAAAGCAATGCACAAAACGTGATTCCTAGCAATAATTCGCTTCTAAGTCCCGTTGAATCGAAAGCTAAACAAACATCAAATCCTTATCACATAAAACAAGCAATTTCATCATCAAACATTGATCATCTCTCATCATAAATCATAGATGCATTCGACTCAAGCAATTTTTTTTTTTTTTTTTACGGACAAACGAGAAAAACAATAAAAACGAATAAAACCTAATGCATGCAAACTAAAACAAAAAATAAGCACAAAAACATGTTTTTCACCCCCAAACTTAAAATTTTCGTTGCCCTCAACGAATTTAGCACAAAGTTTAAGGATAGAAAACACCTGATTTAATCGGAGTCGATGTGATCGGGGTGCTCCTCAACTCCACCTTGCGCATGAGCATCATCCTTCTCGTCATGCTCCAATAGCTCGGGTACCGGCTCAAGAACCGGTGCGGGAAAATCGTCGAACACCTTGTGGGCGTTCTTGGTGGAATGGGTTTTTAGAGAAAATTGCACCGTTTTTGAATCCTCCTTGCGCAAATCAACAACAAACCACATTGATTACGTATTATATGTGTGTAGTTGGTAAATTTTTGGTGAAATTTGTCAAAGAAAAGGGAAAATATCGAAAAAAGGAAGGCTAGGGTTCGAAGTGGGGGGAGAGAGGATTTGAAATTATGGAAATTGTTTTTTTTTTTTTTTTTTTTTTTTTGATTCGCACGGCCGTGCGAAATTTAGGTGAAAAATCCGCACGGCCGTGCCCTTTCTCAGAATTGGGCAGTAGCCTCTTCAAATTTCGCACGGCCGTGCGAGATTTAGGTGTAAAATCCGCACGGCCGTGCCCTTTTCCAATTTTGGGCAGTAGCACCATCGAAATCTCACACGGCCGTGTGAGATTCCTGCCTTTTTCTTGCACGGCCGTGTGAATGATTGCAAAATTTGCATTTAAGCCCCTGAAAAATAAAAACTTCTTATTAGTGCCCCTGAAACTTTTTTTTTTTTTTTGAGAAATAAAATAAAAACAAAACTAAAAATTTAAAATAACATAAAATAAGAAAAACGAAAGCTCGGGTTGCCTCCCGAGAAGCGCTAAGTTTACAGTCTTCAGCCGGACTTTGTCTGCTTCTTTGTTCAAGCTAACGTGACCGAAGTCACTTGGCAATTGAATTCCTCTCCCCGATGATGCTCGTTTGATTTTTTAGGTGGCCACATCCTCCTTGCACGTTCATCACCGTTAGCACCCCAACTCTTTTGACCATCTCTCGGAGGTGTTGAAATTGAATTTACACAATAAACGTGCTCCTTCCGATTCCCTTTTCCGTTGTCATCTCCTGCACTCAACGATGCTTTCCCATGGTCCAAAATTGAAACATCAAAATTTTCATGATTTGTAAAATCCATAAGATCAATAGTAAAACACTCATTATTCTCACATGGATTTTTATTAGCATAAAAAACATTAAATTTGATCGTTTCATCATGCACCGTCATTGTAAGATCACCACTAGCACAATCAATTAGAGTTTTCGAAGTGGCTAAAAACGGTCTCCCTAAAATAAGAGGTATCTCCCTATCTTCATCTATATCGAGTACAACAAAATCAACCGGGAAGAAAAATTTGTTCACCTTTACTAGCACATTCTCTAAAATACCTTTAGGGTAAACTAAAGATCTATCGGCTAATTGAAGAGTTATAGCCGTCGGTTCAATTTCTCCTAACCCAAGATTTTTAAAAGTAGAGTACGGCATAAGATTAATGCTAGCACCTAAATCAATGAGCGATCTAAAATTTTTTTCTCCTATAGTACAAGGAATAGTAAACTTACCTGGATCGCCGAGTTTTTGCGGAAGAGGCCGAGTAAGAATTGCACTAATTTGCTCCGTGAGTTGGATCATCTCGTTCCCTTGCAATTTCTTACTTTTCTTCACGAGGTCCTTGAGGAACTTCACCCACTTTGGCATCTTTTGAAGTGCTTCAATGAAAGGAATATTTATGCGAATTTCCTTCAACTTGTCCAAAAATCTTTGATATTCAACATCGAGCTTCTTCTTTATAAATTTTTGAGGATAAGGAATTGGAGGGACTTGTGAAGGCACCGTTGATGGTGGCTCTTCATGAGTTGATTCTTTTTCCTTATTCACTTTCGGCTTCTCGATTACCGTGTTTCTCTTCTCTTTTGTGGGGCTTCCTCCAATTTCTTGCCGTTCTTCAAGGTGACTGCTTGGCACGTCTCGACCTCGATCTTTTTTGTTAGCAATCTTTGTGGATATGGGATTGGTTCGACCCATTCGGCTACAGTGACATGCGGCTTGACTTGAATTTCTTCCTTTTTCACGATCTTGAAATCGATAGTTTGGCACGTCTCGAACTTTTGATTTCGAGGATCTTCCGTATTCGATGGCAATGCTCCCGGCGGGCGGTTCTCTTGCTTCAAAGCTAATTGAGCGAGTTGATTCTCCAAATTTCGCAACGAGGCTTGGGTAGCGGTCATGAATTGGGCCAATATCTCATCCGTGTTTGATTTTTGGGCCGGTGGATTGTTGCGTTGATAGCTTTGTTGAGGAGGGACTTGATTTTGGAATTGACATTGAGGTCTTTGATATCCTTGGCCTTGTTGATTTCCTCCATATCGCCCTTGTGATCTCCACCCTTGATTTTGAAATTGGTGAGGCGCGTTGTTGACGTAGTTGAGCGACTCCGCATCTTGTTGGCATTGGAGCGTGTAGTGATTTCCACCGCAAATTTCACAACATGGAGACTCAACGGCTTGGATTTGTTGTGGTGGACTTGCTTTGATGTGCTGCAGAAGGAGTTGATTTTGTTGAGCAATTTGGGTCACTTGAGCTTGAAGAGCCGTAATTGCATCTAACTCCAAGACTCCGGGAACTTTTTTGGATCCACTAACCGTCCTCTCGCTTGACTTGGCAAACCGATTTTGAGCAATTTGATCTAACATGATAAAAGCATCCGGTATCGATTGACTCATTAAATTTCCCCCGGTTGATGCATCTAAGACCATTCGTGCATTCTCGTTAATCCCTTGGTAGAAGATGTGGATTTGCCGCCATTGTTCGACTCCATGTGTTGGACACTGCCGCAAAAGAGTTTTAAATCTCTCCCATGCTTCGTATAATTGCTCGCCTTGCTCTTGGACGAAATTATGAATTTCTCGTCGGATTCTCTCGTTCTTCTCGGGTGAGCTGTAAACTTTCATGAAAAGGTTGAGGAGTTGAGACCACGACGAGATAGAGTGGGGGGCTTGGGACATCAACCACTGGCGAGCTCTTCCTTGTAAGGAGTGTTTGAAGAGGATTAATTGAAGCGCCTCTTGGGAAACGCCGTTTTGACGGTGGGAGTTACAGGTATCTAGAAAATTGACAATGTGAAGATGGGGATCTTCACCCGCCAATCCACTAAATAGCCCGTTATTTTGGAGCATCGTCAATAGGCCTTGCTTGATCTCAAAATTGTGCGCCTCAATAGGTGGATATTGGATGCTAGGGCGGAATCCGTCATGTGTCGGGATTATGTAATCTTGAAGTGCCCGTGGCCTAGCTGCTGGTTGTGCTGGAAGTTGAGGGGGTGGGTCTTGGACTTGGTTTCCGTTGGCCCCGAGTAAATTACCCGCTGCCCTGCGTTCTTCGTCCTCCATTATATTGTTTGCGCGTTGAAGTCTCCTAGCCGCTCGAAAAGTACGTTCGATTTCGGGATCAAACGGTTCTCTAGCAAGATCGAGTCTTCTACGCATACACAGTACCTAAAAAGAAAAATAAAATAAAACAAAAATTAAATGGGTGAATCGTGAAAATTGTTCAAATCTAGAGCTAGAATAAAATAAATAATTAAAATAATCCCCGGCAACGGCGCCAAAAACTTGTTGGTCGAAAACCTACACGCAAGTGCACGTATCGTACAAGTAATATAGTGGACAAAAAGTCCGGATATCGAACCCACAGGGAATATTTAATTATCTAATCCTAGACGCTAAATCCTACCAATTATTATCAAGCCCACCCTACACAGTCGAATTTTTAGAGAGAATTAACTAAATTAAATTAAAAGGCAAATTAAAACGACAAAGCAAGAAAGCAAATTAAACACGAAGATTTATCAGAGTAAACGAGCCTAGGATTTTATTCTTCCCCCTATGTGATTATTACTCCCCCAATTCCTTCAATTATGCAAGCAATTAACCCGGATTATTAACCTGAGATGCTAAAATAATCATAACCCGCTTCCGCGTGTATTACGATTCTAATACTCTAGATTCAATTACTATATTCCTATGCAATTAATTCTAGAACACAACATTAAGCACAAATCTCAATAATGGTTACCTAAGAGATAAACTATATTCCTATGTTAATACCACAAAGGCTCTTCTACCACAGTTCTAATTATTAACCCGATCTTCCGATTCATCGATTAACAATAACATAAAAGCACATAAAGTGGCCAGTTTCATGAACTTAATAAAACAAGTAGAAGAAATAATCTGGAATTAAAACTTGCATAAACTCATAGAATTGGGTTCATAAATCCCACATAGGGTTCCAAATAAAATCCTAGAAATAAGAAAATTAGCTACTCATGATTAAAGGAAAAACACAAATAAAATAAGTCATAAACGATAAATCTATGCTTAGAGTCTTCGAATTCTTCGTCTTCGTTATTGCTTTGGTGCTCTCCAAATTGCGTAAAAAGATCCTCAATTGTGTGCTTGGATTGGTCTTATATAGGGTGAAAAACTTAGGGAAGAAGGCAGTTTCCTTGTGCAATTAAAATCCCTTTACTGCGCCACCTCGACCATCCGGACGGCCGTGTGAGATTTACGCCTGAAATCCGCACGGCCGCGCGGTCTTCAATTCTTCAGAAATTTGATTTTTTCACTTTTGGCCCACTTTTTCTCCGAATTTGCAGTTTTCACCCCATAAGTTGCCAATTCTTCAATTTGCACCTAAAATACAATAAATCAACTTTTTAAGCACCAATTATCATTAAAACACACCAAAAGCTCAAATAAAAAAAGATACGATAAAGTGTAAAAATATACACTTAACAGTATCCTTCCTAAATGTTTTTCCCCGTGCAATGTTGTTTTCAGTGATATCCCTAGGATGTTCAGTACAAATATTATTATCTTTAAGATTTATGTTTGTGGATATACTAATATTTAATATTATTTCTATATTGTAATTATGAAGAACATGATACTCATAACATATTTTTAATATTGTTGGTTGATGACGTTTTGTACTCATGGTTCGCCGGAACGGCATCGGAACGGTCGGAACGGCCGTTCCGGAACGGGAACGGTGCCCTCCGTTCCGGAATCCGTAACCAGAACGGTGTTTGCACCGTGACTCGTCGGAACGCCGAGAAATCGGTGGGATGGGCGAGACGGAGCCATGGAACGGCCCCGACGCGGCCGGAACGGCACCGGAACGGGAAAAAAGATTTTGAAAAAAAAAAAAACTAATTTGACTAAAAAAAATAAGGAAAAAAAAAACATAAAAAAAATAAATAAATAAGTAATATGATGATGGTGGCCACGTTAGATAATGAAGTCTAGGAAGATTCCCCTGAATCTCACAGATCTTTGGCCTCACTTTTCAATTATATCCTACACAATTCCAGTTCGGTATTCTACTTTGTATTAATATTGCTTGTATTTTCATAATATTCGTTGTAATATTTATTTTTTAAATTGTAATAATATTTTGCATATTATTGAATTGTAATATTATTATTAAAAACATATTTGAAATATATTGTATTTTTATAACAATTTAATTAAAATGTGTTCGTTCCGGCCGCGACGCAGCCGCGACGTTGCAACGGAACTGGAACGGCAGTGTCCGCGACAATGCACTGTTCCGTTCCGGCGAACCATGTTTGTACTTCAATTCAATGAGCGAACAATTGATATCAGCGTAAATTTTTTTTACAGACTTATATTTTCAATTGAACATATGCCGCCCCGTGCGGGTGAATACTAGTAGATATAATAAGAATAAAGGATATCCTTTTTTTTTCATTTTGTACATTCATGTTAACAATCAATAAATTATGTGAACAATGTTGAAATTAAAAAATGGTGTTGGAGCGTGGTGGTGCCGCCTGTTGATTCATAGTTTTATTTGCCAGCGGCGACTGGCAACTATCAGCGATGTTGGGAAATGGGGTGGTGATGCGGTCAATGATAAATTAACTTGAATCACCTTAAAATGATTCTCGAGCTTTCAATAATTTTCGAGAACTAAAACAATGTCTCGAGATCCTTGGACGAGAGGTAAGAAATACATGTTAGTGCGCTGAAGCTTGGTTTTATCTTCTTCTTCTATGCTTAAGTCAGTCCAAGTTTGAGAGAAAAATATGATGATAACTTTCTGAAAATGTAAGATCTGGAGCAATAATAATGACAATAAAATTTATGTGTAAGGATGATTGAACTATTTATTTAGTAAATCAATTTAATTATAGATTTGAAATATTAGCTTAGGCATTTGATAATAGTTGGGCCCTATTTAATTGAGTTTTGGACTCATTAGATCTTAAGTTCATGTATATTATAAGCCCTCCACTCTCAAGTAAATCCCGGTGATGAGAATTGATGGAGAATTATTTGTCAGGTTGTCTTCGGTTGAAAATATGTAAGTTGCAAGTAAATATTTGGAAATATTAATTATTATTACATCCTTTATCTTTAGTTTCAAAGAAAAAATATACTTGTTCCATGGCTCCAAGATGTTTTTTTTTTATAGAAAAATATGCATTAATTAAATAAACAATAACTAGAAGAATCTACAAGCGGGAAATTAGTCAATTACCGTCACAAAAGCAATGTAAATGAATATTACATAACGAGTTAAAGCCGAAGCAATTGGAAAACTGAAACGATTTGTGCAGGCACAATTTAATCGTGCAAGCACTTTTTTTACCATTCTTGAAAAATCAAAAGATAAATTTCCACAAAAACTCTCTCAAGCTTTTGTACTTCGATTTCAGATCCCTACCGAGACGATAACAGATCGGAGGTAATTCTTCCATTTTTTGGATTGTTTCGTTACGTAGATTACGATTATTGAATTTTATTTTAAAACAAAGCATTTTGTTTTACTCGCGTGATTCTACACGAGTACAGTGGAGTTACTCGTGTAGAACCACGCGAGTAGATGAATGTAATTTTTTTTTTATTATTCTTTTTTTAAATTCGTATGTTTTTTATTGAAAAAAATTAAAAGAGATTGAGGTCGTGTATTATTATGCGAACAGAGGGTTTGTGGTCGTGTGAAACCACGAGAGCTCAATTCATCGAGCTCGCATAAAATCACGTGAGCTTAAATTTTATTTTTTTTATTTTTCTTTTTGGCTGCTCGTGTGAAAACACGCGAGGAGATCTATTTTACTCGCGTGCCTGCACGCGAGTAAAATTGGTCTACTCGCGTGTTTTCACACGAGCAACTTTAATTTTTTTTTTTTTAAATTAAATACTAATTCATTTTTTTTGTTAAATTGTAGATGGCCGGAGGTAGAGGGAAAAGTTTAATGAGTCAAGTTACGGGAAAAGGTAAGAGTTTAATGAAAGTTTTGGGTCGGAAGTCGAACAATCCGGATGATCCGGATCGTATTGGAGATCGGGGAGTTCTTGCATCCGATCGTAGAAGGAAAGCGACGGCAATTTATGTCAATCCAGCCACAGTTACTTGATTTGATGATGCCCCATGCTCAGTATCTCCATCTTGTACACGGGAGGGGAGGGGTCGTGGGGGACCGAGGACTATGGGTAGGGGATCGAGGGTTAGACAGTAGAATGGTTATGACAGTTGTTCTTTATTTTGACTATTATTTTTCATTTTCATTGGTTCTGTACTAGGATGATTGTTACTCGTTTTTCTATTTTGATTGTGTGGAATAATTACTTGTTTTTCTGTTTTTATTGTTTTGAACGATTTCTTGATTTTCTATTTTAATTGTGTTGGACGATTACTCGATTTTCTATTTTTATTGTGTCAAAAAATAACTCTATTTTCTATTTTGTATTTTAAATATGATTAAAAAAAAAATTGTACTCGCGTAGTTTTACGCGAACAGAGACCATGTACTCGTGTAATTCCGCGCGAGCAAAAACTCTTTGTTCGCGTCACACTACGCAAGTACAATTTTTAAATTTTTTTTTAATGTGATTTAATTTATTATTAATTAAAAAAAAACTTACTCGCGTTATTTCACGCAAGCAGGGATGTTTTGCTCGCGTGAAATCACGCGGCTAAAACTTCTCTGTTCGCGTGAAATCACGCGAGTAAGATTTTTTTTTTTTTTTAATTTTTACGACTTATTATTATTATTATTTAAAAAAAAATTGTGCTCGCATGATTTTATACGACCACTGAGAAGGTTCTCGCGTAAAATAACATGAACAAAAAAAAAATTATTCATCTTCTCGTGTGATTTTGCACTAGCACATGCCATGTGCTCGTGCAAAATCACACGAACACAAGAAAAAAAAATAAAAAATCAAGTACTCGTGTGACATTACGCGAGCACATGCCATGTGCTCGCGTAATATCACACGAGTACTTGAAGATTCGAGAGAAAATGAAAATATTACCTCCGGGTCTATATTTGTTGGATCCATTTTAGAAATTGTTGAATATCTAATTTTTTTTTGCAATGAATGTTGAAATTTGGTTTTTAAAGAATGATAGGATTTAGAAATAAAAATGTAAAATAGTAAAAACTTAAAGTAAAAAAGTAAAAAGTTATGGTAAAAAAGTGCATGTTCGCCAAAATAGCGCCTGCGTATATAACCAACCATTGTAAATATAGGCTCCGAGCGATATTTGATTATTCTATTGTTATCTCTTTTTTTATTTTTCTATTTATTTTTTCTAGGTTGGCCGCCACCCATCTTCTTATTACCTTCCCCTTTCTTTCTCTCTTTTCCAATATTTTCAGAACCGAACGACCATTTGGGTCATGGGTTTATAGAGTCGAACCGGTTTAACCGGGTTTTTTGATTTCTTTTAATATGCCATTATTTTTACTCAAAAAAAAAAATGCCATTATTTTATTAATTTTAATGTTTTTAAAATATTATTTTCTTTATATTTTTAATCTCTCACTTATTATTTTCACTTTTATCTACTTCACCTCACTTTTTACTATATTTTATCACTTATACTCTATATTTTTTTCATTTTTTATTCTTAAAATCCGGCAATCGGTCACCCCTATTCGATCACCCATAATCATATCCGACAATCATTCGACAACTCATGATTAGATCTGGCCGCCCACTACTAAGTCTGTGAAGGATCGCTCAAATCTAACCAAAAATAACCAACTCAGCGGTGATTCGACGTTTTGGCCGAAAACTGGGTTCCTTGACTGACTTGTCGGTTCTCGGGTTTTACCCAGTCGAACCGGATTTTGGTCATTTGACCCCGATTTTCTATTATTCCGGTATTAGATGTCAGACCGGACCGCTTTATTCCGGGTCACGGTCGAACCGGTCCGACCGGCTGTTTCGGTTCGGTTCTAATAACATTGCACTTTTCTTTTCTTCGTTGAGTATGCCGCCTTCATCTTCCACTTTTCCTTTTTTTTTCTCTTTCCATTTTGTTTTTAAGTGTTTTCTTTTGGTGATTGTGCGGCGGCCAGGACCAATCTTCCTATTAGCAAGTGATCACATTTTTTCTCTTTCCATTTTGTTTTTAAGTGTTTTCTTTTGGTGATTGTGCGGCGGCCAGGACCAATCTTCCTATTAGCAAGTGATCACATCTTCTGAATAATTCTTATCACAGTTAAGGAGAAACACATGTATTAGTACATGTAGTGTGTTGGAAAAATCTGCTACTAATGAATGTTTGCCGAGACGAGTTGACTCTCTCCTTAAGACGAAATTTCCCCGTAACGGTGTTAACGGTTTGAACGGAAATCGTCCCCAAGATACAACGGCAAAGACTTGGAATAGGAGCACTCCAAATCCCAAGTAAGACGAACTGTACTTTGTGTAGAACTTTTCGAGAGAATTTGTGAAGGGTAGGCTAAATATGTAGTAGGCTGTTTTTTGGATTAAAGTGAGGAATTATGGGAAAGACGAGGTCTATTTATAAGGTTTGAAAAGGTGTCCTTTGGAGCAAAAAGGTACATAATTGAGTTTTTTGGGCCGAATGGTTGCACCATTTCGAGTTGAGCCGATTGGTTTGCATTGGTTCGGCCGCACCAATTCAAACCAGTTAGACCATTCGAGATGGGCTTTGGGGTAAGGAGAGTCCAATGGGTTGACGGCCCATGTCCTAATGTTTTTGGCCAAAAAAACATAATGTAGTTATTTGGGCCGAAGCCGAAGCCCAAATCCAAACGAATAAGTGAGCTGAGCCGGCTGGCTGGTGGGCCGGCGTGTGGCCACGATTCGAAACACATAACATATAGGTATTTCTCCCAAACAAAGTTGAATGCCCAAAGGGCGTGACCCTTTGTCCCAACATTTAGATATATATATAGCTCAGTACTTCTCTACTTTTCCAATGTGGGATAACTCAAAATCCCACTTTCCTTATATTTTGGACTAGTAATTTTTCATTCACCATAAAATTGGTTTTATACTAATCTATTCCAAGATTGATTTATATAATCAATTAGACCATACAATAACATTGATAAAAAATTATTCATGACTCAATTTTTAACCAATTTTCCCAATATAGTGTGCATGCTTTCTGTATGCCATGTCAACTTTTGGAAACTTTTCATGTGTTGTTCATGATAAAAAAAAGAGGTGCTATGCACTTCTTTCTATTTTACGGCGAAATCAAATTGCTGATTTTTGCTAAATGGACACCGCTTGTGGGGTCCTAGGGTTGTTTAAATTGTTGTGAGACACTATGAAATTAACACTTGGCGGTAGCTTGCTTTCGTTCCATTTAACTTGTCCTTTTGCATTGTTGTGTTGTATTATGTATTGTATGTTCTTTTTAGCTAATTGTCGTGTTTTGGCTTGTGTAGTGAAGGTGTCGACTAAAGAGATTCGTCGTCCGGAGTCTTCTCGTTATGTGTCGGTCCGGGCAAAAGAACCACCTAGTTCGACAATTTTACCGCCACGTGATGCTACGGGGAAGCCAAAAATGTCATTTTTGCCTGAGCGGGGGGATGCAACTCGCGAAGGTGCGCGAGGTGGAACTCGTATATGTTTTACCAAAAAATTGCAAGAACCCTCACGTAGTGACAGGTCAAAGCAGTGTAAAGATCAAGTAAGTTCTTCTTTTAGCTTATGAAAAATTATATGAAGATATTTTCCGTATGTGCCAAAGCCAAATGAGAGAGACTTGCAAGATTCCTGAAGATGTTATTTAACTGATTGGGCCTAAAGTCGATTTTTAACTGATTGGAACTGGAAGTGGATGACTTAAAAATCATGAGGGCCTAAAGTCGATTTTTAACTGATTGGAACTGGAAGTGGATGACTTAAAAATCATGAGGGGCAAAAGGGCAAAAAAAAGGTTCCAACTGGTATAAAAGCGGCTATAAACAATAAAGTCAATGTGCCACCTCATCATCCACTAACAGATTTGAAACGAAGGGTCTAGTTTGTTACATTTTGTAGTTAATGGATGTTTGTGACAGATCCCATAGTTTAGTGGTGCAAACTATAGTTTCACCTACTCTAGCAAGTGGGTGTTTGAATCCGGGTGTTATCTACTTTTTCATTCTAACAAAAATGATGCCCAAGCCAACTACTTAGTTAATTATCATAAATAGTGAAATACAATTATTTCGTGAAGAATGTATTATTATGTGCGAGTGAAAAGGTGACACGTAATTTTTCATTAATTGAATTCAACATATAGTTCAAGATTAAAGGAGAGGGATCGATGAAAATGATCATACTCATCCCTCCAAAAACAAATATATATATTATCTGTTTACAATGGCGTAGCTAGATATTCCGATCAAGGTAGGCTTAGAATACACGGGGGTTCGGGGGTAGCGCCCCCGATTTTTTTTCCCGATTCATTCACACAAAGAGGGTGGTTTTCTCTTGAAATGTCTCCAAGTAATTACTTTTAACATTAATAACATTAATTTTAAGAAATATATTTTGTGTTTTGGTGAGTGGGGGGCTAATTTATATTATTTGATGGGTTAAATTACTGTCTGTGTAAGTAATAATGCACTCTAAATTTCTCTGAGCATTAACCAGGCTATTTTATTACAGAAAACAAATGATGATGTCCCATTCATGAAACAAATTAAAATAGCATCCGAGTTGAGAAAATTAGTACTGAGAGTTAATCCATCAATAATGGAAGACATAGACATTGTACTCAACAACAGCAACACCAGTAATCTGCATGTTGATCTCGTGAGTACTCGCCCGAGCATACCCTCGAGCAAATCGGAAAACGCCGCTGCCACCGACGATGGGCATCTCCCTCATGGCGGAGTACACCGCGTTCCGCCCCAATATACTGAGAGTGCTACCGTTGAACTTCCCCTCAGTAAACACATAGTTCAACACCATCAGAAGCCCCAAGTTGTTCAAATCCGCCGAGGCGTACATCCCCTGCGCTCTCCCCACAGTTTTGGAGGTTATATTCGGGCCCACAGTCAGGGGGTCGTCGATAATCTCCACGAGTTGGTAAGGGCGGATTCCGCCACTCGGTAGGCGGTGGGGTATCGACCCCTGACAATGTCGTGGAAGTAGAAGTGGAGGTGGCTGAGCTTCTCTGTTTTCAGGCCCATTTCTTCGTTGGACACTTCTCTCCAGAATTCTTGCGACTTAATTGGGGTGATCATGAAATTTGAGGAGAGGGTGAGAATGGCGAAAATGGTTGATGTGATTTTCAGGATGCAAATATTATTGGCAGCCATGTTGAATTAATTGTTTACTTTTAATTAATTTGACATGAAACAATATGAAAAGATGCCCAAACAAAGGGCTTATTTATATACACATCACATACATACATTCAACTGAGACTTCTCCAATGGGAGACAAAGAAATAATTCCCATTCCATGCACAATTCTATAAGGGATGACGTAGCGGTTGGAACAAGTGAGGCCGTAAGGGATGACCTAGCGGTTGGAGCAAGTGAGGCTGTGTCAATTTACTCAGGTTCGAATCTCATTCTCAACGGTTGGAAATGTTGAGTTTGTCAAACATGGTTAGCCTAATGTGGTTTACATCTCTCGTATAATTTGCAATCAATTATACGAGGTTGTAAGTTTACTCAGTGCACCTAAATGGTTGGTTGCGGGTTCCTTCATTAAAAAATAAATGAGAAAAACTCTCTATTATAATTTATAAGTTTCATATAATGAATCTTTTATATTTATTTAAGGTAAATTACAAACACCCCCTGAGGTATGGTCAAATTACAAAAACCCTCCTCTTGTTTGGATAATTACATCTACCCCCCTCGACTATATTTTTTTCTTACACCTCCACCCTTATGGTGCCAAATTCAACATAATCATCTAGATTCCGTGGAATGTGCTCTAGTTTGTACTCGTTTTATATAAAAATACAGTTTTCGATGCACCACAAACTGATATATACAAGCCAAAAATCACATATTATGATCATCTTGCTTCATCATGTAGAGTTTGAATGGGATAAAACGGGTACAAAAGTGATAATATTTCATATAATCTCGAAGATTCCACTAAATTTGAGGAGTTGAGGGGGTGGTTGTAATTATCCACACAAGATGGGTGTTTTTGTAATTTGACCATACCTCAGGGGGTGTTTGTAATTTACCCATTTATTTATTATATAACAATCGACAATTAATCAGTGTTTTAAAAATCGGCCGACGCGCCCGATTAATCGGTCTCCTTGGTGGAGGCAGTTTAAACCTTTACGATTTTAGTGTAAAGGTTTAAAATATCAATTTTTGCCTGTGAGGCGGTTTTAGGGGTCCGAAGCGGTCAAACCTTTAAGGCGGATCAAACTTCGGTGGCAAAAATCGGTTTTTCTTTTTTCTTTTATTCTTCAACATAAAAGTTGGGATTTTAATAAAAAAAAATTGAGTTTATGCTTTATTTTATTTATGTTAACCGTTATTGTTAAAGAACCTAATGATGTATGCCAAGAATGTTGAAGAATAAATTTAAATTAAAAAAAAAATTGTCTTTTTATTTATATTTTATCAGGATATTTCTGTATTATGATTTTATTATTATTAAATTTTTATTATGTTATTAGGATATATGCATTATGGAGATATAACTACGTTTAATTATATTTTTATATATGTTTTGAGTATTTATAAATAATATCTACCAATATATTATATTAAATTTTAAAAAACGACCCAATTTATCGCTAATTAATCACCGCCACACCAATTAATCGTATGTCCATGCCTAACCACTTCCAACCAAATTACCGATTTTTACAGGCTTGCAATTAATTGAGTATTTCATGTAATAATTGATGGAGACCACCATTTTACCCTTTGGGCTATAAGCTACATAGAATAAACTTTAATATGTACTCCTCTAACTTTTGGCTCGCACTAAAGAGAAAAGGGGTAATGGCAAATAGGCCGATGACAAGGGCACTTAATTAAAAGAGGGACATTTTTTTCATTTTTTTCTTAATTTTTTTTTTAATTAATAGTACTGCCTTAGATGCTAAATTACTGTCTTCAACAGTAATTTAACTGTCTTAGACAATAATATTAATAATATTACTGTTCGAAAAAATAATATTTATAATATTACTGTTCGGAAAAAATAATATTCATAATATTACTGTCCCAAACAGTATTATTACTGTCTGAGACAATAATTTAGTAGCTAAAACAGTAATATTAATTAAAATATTTTTTTCTTCTAAGAAAAAAAAAATTCAAAAAAAAAAAAAAAAAAAAAAAAGTCAACGCCGGAGACCGGCGGTCAACGGTGGTTGACCGACCGGAAAAAAATTCAGGAAAAAAACAATGTTTTCAAAAAAAAAAAAAAAAAAAAAAAAAAGTCAACGCCGGAATCTGGACATTTCAGAAAAAAAATTTATTTTCTGAAAAAAAAAAGTTTGGGGGGTTAATGTGATATATTTGTTTAAATTCGGGGTCAATGTGTAATATTAAGGAAGTTAGAGTATAATTGGTGGAATTGATAAGAATTATATTATTGAGGGTATTTTAGACTAAAGACATGGGAATGAGCTTAATTGAGAGACTGTTTTTTTTGTGGACCAAAATGCATTTAAGTCCCATGCGATGGGCCTTTTTGCCATTTGCCCAAGAGAAAAATAGCACGGAGAGTTCACATGACAATGCTCATTGGAGTTAAACGTCAGGTATACATCATGCCTAGTAATAATCAATGCTGTCAGAACCGGATCGGTTATAAAACCGGACGGCCATTTGGGTCATGCTTTTACAGGGTCGAATCGGTTCAACCGGGTATTTGATTTTTTTTATGTGTTATTATCTTATTATTTTTTTAATATGTTATTATTTTCTTTATATTTTTTATTTCCCACCTATTATTTTCACTTTTATCTACATTACCCGACTTTTTACTATATTTCTTTTGCTTATACTCTATATTTTTCCATTCTTTATTCTCCAAAATCGGACAAACCCCTCTGACCATATCCGGCAATCTTTCGACCATTCATGACTAGATCCGGCCATTGACAAACTAAGGTTGTGAAAGTTCACTCAAATCTAGTCAAAAATAACCAATTCAGCGGTGTGGAATGACCATCTCAACCAAAAGCTTACCATTCATGACTAGATCCGACCATTTAACACTAAGTCTGTGAAGGTTCACTCAAATTTAGTCAAAAATAACCAAATCAGAGGGTGTTGAATGACCATCTCAACTTCCAGCGGTGTTGAATGACCATCTCAACCAAAATGTTTCATTTAATATTAATATCTCCAATACGCCCCCTCAAGTGCAGACGAATTACATTTGAAGCCTTGCACTTGAAATATTCGAAATAGGTGGCGTCGGGATTCGAACTCGAGACCTTTCATTTGGTCTGGCTAGGCTTTGATACCATGTTGAATGACCATCTCAACCAAAGGTTTAAAATGTTAATGAAATGTATCATTTAATATTAATATCTCCAATATGCGGTGGTTTGAGACGTTTTGGCCAAAAACCGGGTTCCTTGACTGACTCGCCAGTTCTTGGGTTTTACCTGGTCGAACCGGATTTTGGTCGTTTGACCCCAGTTTTTAATTTTTCCGATTTTAAATGTTAAACTGGATCGCTTCACCGACGGGTCACGGTCGAACCGGTCCGACCGACCGGTTCGGTCCGATTCTAACAACATTGGTAATATATATTATTTGTGTTTTTTTTCCATTAAAGAATAATGGGAATCGTTAAAAACTTCGTGGTTATTTGTCATTTAGAGTTCCAATAAAACATTAATTGTATTTTATCAATTTTGTCCATTGTTACTTAGTTAATTGAAAAATAATTAATAATAACGTATTTTTGTATTTATTATGTTATTTTTGGTATAATATGCATATTATAATATTAATTAATTAATACTAACATCACATATACTATATTATATTATTTGATAAAAGTTAGCAAATGCAAAGGAAAGTAAAAATAAAGAAAGATGAAACCGATGCATTTACTCTATTTGTGAAGGGGCTTTAAGATATGCATCCCTAGTGGGAAAACATATTAGATGCTACACCCAAGGATATTAAAACATTAGAAATACATCCTTTTGTGAAATTATTATAGTACCCTTACGGTGATATTAACGCCGTGTATTTTGGTATCTGGTAAGTTGAAATTAAATCCCACCAATCTCGGCCTTAAGAATCTCTCTGATTCTATTATCCTAAATCCCATAATAACCGTGCCATAAACCACCACCCCCTCCTTTTCCCCCAAATTAAGGTCGTCTTCCTCTTCTTTACTGCGAATCGGCAGCAATAATTATGAAAGTACTATACAGCAACAAAATCCAACTCCTCGTCGCCACAAACGTCTACGAATGTCTACGTCACGCAACAGATCGAGTGAGTTTTGTTTTGAATTTTTTTTCTGAAAAACTTAAAAATTAGGGTTTTACACAATCTAATATGCAGGGGAGATGCGAATGAAGGGTTAGCAGGACATAAATGTGCTAGATTCAGATTAGATTGTACATATGTGCAATTTTCTATTTCATTATGTTCAATCATTGGGTGTCTATGAAAATAGTTTGGTGGTTTGAATCTCTAATTGGAATTTACTTATCTGTGTTTACATTCTGCATATTTTTTCAATTATAGTTATAGTCAGTGATATATATGTTTAGGCGTATTTCTATTGTAGTCTATGTGAATATGCAGTGGGCTGTGGTGTAGTAACTGTTATGGTAGTTTATGTTTAAGATTTCTATCGTAGTCTATGAACTTCTCACTGCAATTCTATGGTATTCCGTAAACTGGTAAGGTATTTTGTACGGCTGTAGTTATGTATTGCTGGGGTTCGTTTATTTTGGGTGATTACAAAGTAGTTGGTAGAAGAAAATTGATATTGAATATCTTTCTGGGTATTTGTTGTTGTGGCATAGTAATTGCTGTTGTAGTTTATGTTGTAATATTTCTATGGTAGTCTATGAATTTTCCACTGCTTTTCTATGGTTGTCTGTAAACTGGTAGGTGTTTCCTCCATTTGTAGTTATGGGGTAGTGCTGGGATTCGTTTATTTTGGCTGATAGTAAGCATGATAGAATAAAATTGTATATTAAATGAATATTTTGACCTCCATATACTGCATCACCTAACTGGAATCTACCGGTAGGATGAATATATGTGAACATTTTGTGGACCCACAATGTGAGGGTAATAATAAATAGCTGTAAATTTTTCTTACTAGTCATTATTGTTAATGAAATGTATGTATGAGTTAATTAGGCTTATGCGAATATTTAAATCATCTATGTAAAACTTAGGTATTCTACGGGTGTTGTGCTAGTCTATGATTGTCTATGCACTGCTTGATTCTCACCAACACATTTAGCTTTCCTAACAATTAAGCGACAAATTGAAACAAAACGAAGAAAAATCCACTCAAAACCTTTCGTTATCCCTACAGATGTCTACGCCTGGCAACAAATCAAGTATGTATTTTATTTTATTTTCTTTTTTTTGAGTCCTCATCGCTTATTGCCCAATTTCAGAAATAGGAATTTCAACAAGGAAAAATTTGCAGGAGAGATGAGGATGAAAGTACAATAAGATATAAACGCGGTAGACCCTGGTAAGAATGAAACATGTGTGGTAATTTGTTTGAGTGTATTCATAAGATTATTTGGTGTCTATGATTACTATGTAGTTACTTTGGATGTATATGTTAAATGACTTGATTGTGTGTGAGAGTTATTGTGATATTATGACAATAATAGTTGATTTGATTGTATAGATGTTTCTATAGTTGTCTTTGCAAATTCGTGTGGTTGTTTGTTGATTATGTGAAATGGTATTTCTGGCGTCTACAACATTTTAAGAACTGAGTTTGAATATATATTCCGGGTGATTTTATTGTGTAAAACATAGTTTGGGTCTCTACAAAAGTTTATACCTTATTTATGTAGATTTATAGAACAAAAAAATCGAGTTGATTTTATTGATGTTATAGAAAACAATGTACTGTGTGTGCCATGTGTGTGGTGAATTGTGTAAAACCACAAAATAAGTACATTGTGTTCAAATAAGTGTTGTTTGTGAATTAATTAGTTGATTGTACAACAAAATTTTTGACTATCTATGGATGCCTATAATACTGGTGATATCAACACTAAAATGGATATGAACAAATTTTGTACTACTTATACTATACACAACTCTTAATTTTGGGGTCCTCATAGCGTGTAGCACATGTGGATGTCTACACCATTTGTTACAAACACAAGTACCCTGTTTTTTTGTCTATACATTATGTTGGTGTCTACATCTTTTTGTAAACTCTCCTGAATGTGTGATTGTCTATATGTGTCTATGCATTGTATAGACTGACCTTTTGAACATAAAATTATTCCTCTTTAACTGTATGGTATTCGTACTTATTCCTTTTTATATTCCCTGCATTTTTTATTGAACATTTAATTCTTCATATTTTCGTTTTCCAATTACATGAGTATATATATTTAACTTGTATAAGTAACATGCAGAAAACATACTTGGAGAAGACAACACAAGATAGGGAATTATGTGATATCCCCTTCGGCGAACATTTAAGCATTCAGACTAGTCCACAACAAAAATTTGAGAACAACGATTGTAGTGTAATTGTGTTGTACATCATCAGAGAACATTTTCTTCAAGGGTTGTTGAAAATAAAAGATGTTGATGAAGGGGTTACAAATATTAGAAGAAACATTGTAGAATATCTATTGAATTACGAAATTGATTAAGCTATAAGTTCATGCTAGTTTTTTTTTTGTTTTTTTTACGCAAGTGTAACATTTGTGCAAATGACATTTGCAGTGTTTCTAAGTGAAAAGAATTATATGGTTATATTGACAATATTTAATGCCCATATTCAGTGCTCATTTTGCTATTTATTCCGTAAAGATACTTTAGCATTTGACATATACTGAAATAGGTCAATGCATTCATACTATATGGCCATGCTATACGTAATATGATATATCAGATATTCTATAATGTACTATAGTATACTATAATATATTGTATTGTAATATAATGTTCAGCGGTATACTATGGAAACTGTGTTATGTATTATAGTATGTTATAGTATACTGTAACTATAATATGCTATAGTATTCTATAGTGTACTGTATTGTATTACAATATGTAATGGTTTACCATCGAAATTGCGTTGCAATAGTATCTGGTAATTGTATACATTCACAATACGAATTGCCAGAAGCACCAAAAAAATTGTATGAGTGATGTCAGAAATTAATACACAAACTGAAATTCCAACAACAATGAAAGAATGAACTGTGAACTAGTTATGCAAAATTAAGTAAGACTCTGTGTAACAAACAAAGCGACGACCACAAAACAACACATTAATTCATCCAACGCATAAAGAATCAACAAACACAAATACAATAACCTGTGAAGAAAACAAAATATTGAAAAGCTTATAAATTTTTAACAACTTCAAAATAAAATATTAAATACTCAACTACTCAATCAAAATAAAATTCATGGAACAAAAATAAACCAGTCAACCAGTCATAAAAAAATTGAAGTTGCTGAAAAAAGAAGTAGTCTTCAACAAAAATCCATGAGTTAAAAAAAGACAATCTAATTTTCAATAATAATCGTAGTGCAACTGCTGTATAATACACCAAATAAAACTACTCAATTGCGTTTGTGCATGTCTTCTTGTTGTGACTGCCAACCTGGTTGCAGCGGCTACACCTCATCCTCCTCGCTACACTCTCACGCCTTGAAACAATCCTTTTCGTCTTTGTTCTACCGCGTTTTGCTTGGATCGGAACTCGGGCGGACCAATCACAGCCAACGGAGGATCGGCACTAGGTCTAGTAGAACAAAAAATTATTTAAGCATAACTTTGTTTGTGCGAAGAAAAATGAAAGTAGTCGTCCACATAATTGTATCCTTCCGTGTTCGCTTTGTACAACACACAAGCAGCAATGAGCGCATGGAAACCCCGAAATTCGCCACTTTCTGCACAAACATGCTATGTTCCAAAACTCCACTTCAGCAACAAGCTCAATTAGTACCCCATATACCGAGTCATAACGTTCTTCCGCCAACTGATATAGTTCAGTGTGCCAAGACAGCGGTGTCGTACCTCAATAGTATTATGATAATAATATGACATAATATCAACAAAAAAAATAATATATGTTTATAAAATATTGTGCATATAAACTTAGCAATGACTGTACATATAATCTTATTAATGGCTACAGCAAAAACAACAAATCTGTACATACCACAAAAAACGACAGAAACCTATACAATGAATAAAAAACCATAATACATACTAAGAAACCTGTAAACATGATGAAACCAGTTTGTCCAACAAAAATCAAAATTTATTGTAAAACAATTACATAAACAAAAAAAATTAAATCGGTGCCAATTGATGAAACAACAAAAAACAACCATATAATCAAATTATGCAAAAAACAACAGGAATTACCAATCCAAACTCAAACAAAGCACTCCTCTTACATACTGCTACTAACGTAGAAAAATATACAGAAATTGTATGTGCAAACTACAAAAAAAAAAAAAAGTAAAAAGAAAATTAAATAAATAAATAAAATAACCGATCGCGTCAATTAAACACAATCAATTGGTAAAAGCGGTATAAACCGAACCTTCTTACGGTTGTAGATGAAAGAACGAAACTCAGAGATTTGCAGAATACCTGGGGTACTGATATCACCGTCAATCTCTTCATATCGAAGTGATATGATATTACGATGCAGTTACAAGATTCTGTGAATAAATTGGTATGTGATCCCTAATTATAAGGAACGTGAGATTTACCAAATCAATGTAACTCTTTGAAACTCAGAGATTTGCAGAATACCCGGGGTACTGATATCACCGTCAATCTCTTCATATCGAAGTGATATGATATTACGATGCAGTTACAAGATTATGTGAATAAATTGGTATGTGATCCCTAATTATAAGGAACGTGAGATTTACCAAATCAATGTAACTCTTTGTAACGTTAATACACGTTCTGTTACAATTAAGGGTATAATGGGGATATTTGAAAAAAAAAGCCTTTATTTCATTTATTATACATAACGAGGGATTTAGTTACGAAAAAAATATTGGGCTTGTATCCCACATCTAATTAGGGTTTGTTTGAAGGACCTCCAGCATATTACCCCATTTGTTAATGATAGAAGCATGAAGAAAATTAAAACCCGTCGATTCATTTACTCTATTAATTACTTAGTATATATTATTAAATAAGAAATGCATGAACCAAAGAACTTTTTCATCTATTTTTTTTTTTTTTTGGTAATGCAGGAACCCGCAGCCAACCATATAGGTGCACTGGGTAAACCTACACTCTCGTATAATAGCTTGCAAACCATACGAGAGATGTACACCACACTAGGCTAACCATGTGTGACAAGCTCGACCTAGCGACCGTTGGCAAGGGGATTCGAACTTGGGTCAATTTAAACCACACTAGGCTAAACATGTGTGACAAGCTGGACCTAGCGACCGTTGGCAAGGGGATTCGAACTTGGGTCAATTGACCCCCAAGCTCTCTTGCTCCAACCGCTAGGCCAGCCTTGCGGGTACTTTTTCATCTATTTTATTTTTAGGGAAAGAAGTAGACAGGGAGAATTTACTCTATTAATTACTTAGTATATATTATTCAATAAGAAATGCATGAACCAAAGAACTTTTTCATCTATTTTGTTTTTAGGGAAAGAAGTAGAATTTATCAAGCAATAGATGCTAGTTCAACAGGGAGAGTAGTATTCGAACACGGGGCAGATTGGAAAGAATGGGCATGGCATATCTTTCCACTGGGCCAAACACAACATTTGTTAATATTTAGGCCATAAATATATATAATAAAACTCCGGTAAAATGATTTAATTGGCATGTAAATATGTTAAATAAATTATTACTTTTCATATTAATTATTAGTAAATAAGTTTAATTAAATTATTATCAAATGCAAACTTTAAATATATATATATATATAAAAGCACGGTTCAATACTTCAAAACATCCATTATTAATTACTATATCAATATAATCTCCACTATTGAAAAATATAGGATTGAATCAATTCAATATTTAATCAAATGCGTATACTTAATACAAACTCACTTTTGTTATTAAAATCGATAGTGTGAAAAAATCGAATACAAAATTAAATAATATGTTTATTTAAAAAAAATAGATTATAACTCATTTCAATGAATTTAAATCGATTAACCTCAATTGTTGACAAGAACTTATTAATATTATTGAGTATCTTATCATAAGATAATTATTTAAAAATATAAATGATGTTTATTTTAACAAAAATAGATTATATCTCAATTCAATTAATTTTCTTACTTTAAAAATAATATTATATATGACTACTATATTCAAAATATCATGATGTAATTTCTCTTTTAATAATTGGTTTAATTTGTAAAAATCGTAAGAAAATTAAATTGTAGATCATATGATTTAATCCTTTTTTTACATATACATTTTATTCAAATATTAGAATTGAATCGTAAGATTTAAATGAATTAAGCTCAAGTTCTTTCTGTTTTTTTTTTATTTTTTTATTATATTATATTTGTTAATAATTTAATTAAAATTCTTTAATAATTATGAATATGATAATTAATAATCCATTTAAACATTATTTTTATAATCATTTTACACTATATGTTATTGTTATATATATTTCTTGCAAGTAATTTTACAAACAATTGACTTGTCTCACTAGTTTGGATTGACATATTCATGTGAAGCGAACCAGAGTTCAAACCCCATTCCAAGCATATTTTGGACAAAGTTTCAAAATCCGGTTCGGACCCGGCCCGGCTCGGAACAGACCCGGACCCGGGTGGACCCGTGTGGACACGCCCTGGACCCGGACGCGGGTCGGTTACGGGTCCTCCAAAACTCGGACCCGGACCCGACCCGACCCGGGGCCGTGTCTAGTATAGACCCAATTTATAATTGACCAATTGTAAGCAAACCCATAAATTTTTTGTTGAATTGTGTGACCCCCTAAACTTAGTTTAATGCCTATTATGCCCTTTTTGTCCATGTGTTTCTCCTATTTTCTCTCTCTTCTTCTTATTTTTCTCTTATTCGTCATTTTATATTCTCCATTTATTTATCTCTTATCATTTTTCCCTCTACACATTACGTTTTTTTCTTTTATTATTCTTCTCCCTCTCTCCTCTTTCATCTCTCCTCTCTCTATCCCCATTTTCTCATGCTGGTCTCTCTCTTTCATTTTTTCTCTTTATTTTTCTTCATTTCTCATCATTACTTTGCATTTTCTTTTACATCTCATTTTTTTATCGTTTAAATCAATCTATTTTCTACTCAATGAATACCATATATCATGATTTTCATCGAAGAATAGATTTAATTGCCGGTATTCCATTTTACAATGCCATAGTATCTTAAACTGAAAAATATCCAAAGTAATTGATGTTATTGATAACACATATATTTTCTTATCGTTTTTTGTATATTTATAATTATAATTACTCATAAAAATATGAGGAATGAATCAAAATTACCAAGTAAATACCGAAATATGCAGCAATTAAGTTGGAAGGTAAATAATTCATAAAGTTGGATTAAGGGCCAGTTTGGCTAAGCTTATTTTAAACTGTCGATAAACTCTAACATCGAATAAGCTATTTTCAAAGCTGATAATTTATTACGTCTTAATTTTAATAGTGAATTTGCAAGCTATTTTTACTCATTATAAGATCTTGAATAAAAAACAGTGGCTCGGGATCATTTTTAGAAAATATCTCATATGGTCTCCAACAACTTATTTTTTTGAATATTTTAGATCTTTTGAAAAAAAAAATACCAAACACTTCAGAAGAGCTTATAAGCTCATAAATATTTTATAAAGTCTTGTTAAGAGCCGATAAGCTCAGCCAAACACCCTTTAAATTTGGGCCATGGAAGATAATTAACCGGGCCGAAGGATAAAACGTGGCATAGTGCATAATGTTGGAACTTTTATGATTTCCAATAATTAATATTGAGTAATATTAATTAAATTATGTAAAGACTAATTTCATTTATTTACTTGATCATAATCCTGAAGTAAAGTGAACGAAAATTCCCTTGATTAAATGATTAAAGTTCAAAAGATGTGCGCTCGATGTGATCGAATATTCGTGCAAATATTTGACAACCGATCGTTGTACCTTGGGAGACTACCGGGAAGAGACTGTTGTTAAGTGTATATTTATACACTTAATTGTACCTTTTAATTGGAGCTTTTGGTGTGTTTTAATGATAATTGGTGCTTAAAATGGCTATTATTTGTATTTTAGGTGCAAATTGGAGAATTGACAACTTTAGGGGTGAAAACTGCAAATTCAGAGAAAAAGTGGGCCAAAAGTGAAAGAATCAGATTTCTGCAGAATTAAAGACCGCACGGCCGTGCGGATTTTAGTTCAAAATCTCACACGGCCGTCCGGGTGGACGTGAAGGCGCAGTGAAGGAATTTTAATTACACAAGGAAACCCGCCCTATTATATTTTTGCACCCTATTTAAAGGCCAAGAGCACACAATTAGATCTAACTTTTTACCTTTTATCGTTATTATTAGTTTTTAGTTTTTTTATCTTTTCTACACGCAATCAAGGAGCAAGAGAACGAAGACGAAGACTTGACGACTCTTCATCCTAGTTTTCCTTTTTCCTTTTCTTTTCTGATTTTTATGAACTTTCGTATTTTTATTATGTTTTTCGTTACGAACATGAGTAGCTAAGTTTTTATTCTAGGATTTTATTGGAACCCTATGTGGTAATTCGAACGTATTTTTCTACTTTTATGCAAGTTTAATTCTTCGATTATTTCTTCTATCTTGATCTTATTTAGTGCATGAGCGTAGCTAACTTATGTTGCTATTTGTTATTGTTAGAATTGATTGACAGATCGTTTTAATAATTAGAACAGGGCTAGAAGAGCCTTCGAGTAGTTTTTCACCGAATGCGTGTGTTGATTGCATGTATTATCGTAGACATACAGATAATACCTTAGGTAGCCGTTTACGAGACTTGTTATTTAATGCTTTATTTATACTAGGTTTGCATAGACATATAGTGAATCTTTTATGAATAATAGGTTTATAGCGCAGCGACAGCTGGTTATGAATAATTTCGTGTCTTGGGTTAATAATCGGGAATCGTAACTTGCATGATAGGAAATTAATTGGGTGAAGAATTATCGCATAGGGGGAAGATAAAATCCTAGATCCGTTTATTATTGATATTTTCTCGTGATTACTTGCTTTCTCAATTAGTTTAATTTATTTAGTTAATTAATTTGGCAACCCTGCGTAGGCTGGATAAAAATCACAATTGTTAGGATTTGGTACTTAGGATTAAATAATTTGCGTATTCCCTGTGGGATCGACATCCGACTCTCACGAGTCTACTTTACTACTTGTTTGCGATACGTACACTTGCGTGTTGGTATTTAGCACCCAACAACTGTGCACGTTAACAACCAGAAATATTGTCTTAAGGGAATTGCTTTGGCAAGCCTCGATTGTTCTTTGTGTTTTTCACAATTTCTCTTTTCGACAAACAAGTAAGTATTTTTCGTTTACGCATGTTGTTATTAATTACACCAACAATCTTAAGACAACAGTCAATTTCTGTGTTTTATAACTTCTGCATAAATTTCTTATGCTGTGAGAATTTTGCTTCTTGTTTACAAAAGTTTATGTAAAACTTCTTTATGCTCAAAACTTGGGACTTATTATTATTTTGTAAACAAAGTATAACTTGTTTTGTATTATGTATTAGATTAGAATTCTAGAAAGAGGAGTCTGACTCTAAAATCTCGGATAGTGATGCATTCAATACCTTGGGTCACTATTTTATACTAATATATTGCTTTTTGAATTTTTTATTTGATAAAAATTATGTATTGATTTACTGTTTCGTCTAAATCAATTAAACAATCCTCAGTACCTAATTTTGAATAAAACATTTATTCTTTGTTTCAACATTAGAATAAAGTTTGTTTTCGGTACTGAGAAAATAAATATAGAATTTTGAATTTTCATATATTTTGAATTCTGCTATTTTAAGCTGGTGCTTATTCAAATTCGTGTTGATGCTTTCAATCAATGATGCCACTCCTAAGATTATCGGTGCGGCCGAAAAATCAAACAAGTTTAGGGGCACGGACTTTGCTACTTGGAAGAACAAAATGTTCTTCTACCTTACTACCATGAATTTGGCTATGTTTCTGAACGAGGAGCCACCTAAGGTGAAGGAAGGAGAAACTCCCGAAAATAACAAGAAAGTCTTCCTAGCCGTTAATGCGTGGAGTCACTTTGATTTCCTATGCCGTATGCCGTAACTACATCTTGATATGCTTGGACGAACAGTAGTACAAAGTTTATAGTCCTATAAAGACTGCTAAACTTTTGTAGGATAGTTTGTCCAAGAAATACATGTCTGAAGATGCGGGTTATATGAAATTTATAGTGGACAAATTCCAATTTTATCGAATGGTCGATAGCAAAACTGTAAATGAGCAAGTAAACTAACTCCAACTCATGATCTATGATATTCTCGTCGAGGGTCATGAGGTAAGTAAATCCTATCAAGTTGATGCCATAATTGAAAAGTTTCCACCGAGTTGGACGGAGTTCAAACATTACCTAAGGCACAAGATGCGGGTATTAATAACACTGATTGTTTGGATCAAATTCAAGTATCAAATGTTCATATGTCATTATGATTGTATAAGTTTGGGACCAAAGATATATTCACTCTTTGTATGCAAAAATTAAAACCTTCGATGTTTAGTTTTTTCACTTATTTCAACACTTGCACCATACAAATTAGTTTTCTTTTTTAATATTTTCTACTTCTTTATATTACATACCAACAATTGATTTTACTATTTCGAGAACCGTTTTATTATTAAGTATTTGTTTTTATGATGAATACCCCGTTCACGCACTAGTGTTTCACTAGTTGAGGTTAAATTAAATTAAATGATGAAATTAGAACATATTAAAATATGATGGGTATTTTAATCTTTTACACACATCTAAACAATGTGTGGACTTTTTTATAGAAGATTTTTTTGTCTGAACTCTTTTATAAATAAGTATGGGATGATGGCACTCTAAATTTCTGTGAGCAACCAGACTATTTTATAATTTGATTTGGTCCGTGGGGCTTCCGTCTTCCTCAAGTCACCTTGGTCCGTACTCCGATGATGGTACCTGCAACGCCGGGAGGAATTCCCGGCGGGAAAGCTCCGACGATCAAGTCAGTGATCGGAAAAGATGAGTATTTTTGTAATATAGTAATGAATAATGTAGTTTTTCGTGTGTGTGTGTGTGTTTAATGGTCCTTCTATTTATAGATGAGGAAACCTTGGCCTCCAAGGTTTCCTTTTTTAGGGTTTGCTCCCTTCTCAAGTCAAATGTTTTGGGCCTCCCTTATTGGGCCTGCTCTAGGTCATGCTTATACTGGAATGCGAGTCATGGTGTTGCCAGCTCGTCATTCGGAGGTCGCAGTCCGACATCGTGTCTTGTGCTAGTAAATTAGCTCTTCTCAGTTTGTATTTATTCACCTCGTCACAGTAGCTTGTATCAACTACTCCCCCCTAATCCTTATTTATAAGACGAGTTCATTTTTTTCTTACCTCGTTTTATAAGTATGGAGTACGAGGTGCGCGTTCGGACTTCGGTTTATGTTCGGTTGGTGCACGCAACCCCGCCTCCGCTTTTTTCTCCATTAATTGCTCTGACACCCCATGTGGTCGATTCGAGTTCCCTAGGTCATCATGGATGAATTTCAATCAGTGCTTTTTGCGCCGGATTCGAGACGATCTGCATTAAATCTCGTCCACTCGAATAAACGGTTACGATTGATTTCCCCTCTTTCCTAGGTCATTACTGAGGAATTCCAATCGGCGCTTCTTGCACCGGTTTCGAGATATTCTACTCTAAATCTCGTCTGTCCGAATAGACGGTTACGATCAAGTTTTCCTCTTTTCCCCCCTCTATAAATATCTGGCTTTTGCGAATTTTCAAAATTTTTCCTCTTCTTCACCTCTGTGCTCTTCCTATCTTTATTTACTTCCGGCGATTTTGCTTTCCGAAAACAGAGTTCTTTCCTCCCGTGCTCGCTTTGTTCTTCGACAAAGGTACTTCATTTCTCCCCTGCTTTTTACTGTCCTTAACCCATGTCTTCCCATTCCCCCGACCCTTTTGGTCAGAAAATGCCTTCTAGGGAGGGAGATGAATATCCTACCCTCACCGTCTCTTCCTCCTCGGAGGAGGGACCCTTCTTTTCCCCTTCGGGTAAACTGTTGAAAACATCTAAGAAAAGGGGGAGGGATGACGCTCTGTCTTCCGCGAGGAGTGGCTCTCCTTCGTTGTCTGGGGGGCGAGATCAGGATGATCAATGGGGGCCCAGTACTTTAAGCGAGATAGACCTAGCAAACTTAGTTCGCGATATAGGTCTCCCTACCGACGTCGAGCTAATCTTACCCTCTCGAGATCAACGCCCCTTAACCCCCCCCCCCCCCCCAGGTTTTAGCACTTGGTTTTCGGAACAATTCTACTTCGGTCTTTCATTCCCCATCTCGCCTTGGTTCTCCGAAATTGCTCAAATATGTAACATATCCCTTAACCAATTTCACCCTCATGCCATAATCATTAGGACCGGATTTCGCATGCTCTGTGCCTGGTCGGGGGTAATCCCTACCCCAACCCGATTTCGGAGTATTATGGTATTGAAAAATTCCAGCCCCTACCATGTTTCCATCTCAGCTCGCCCGGGCTTCAAGATATTGATGCCACCCAATAAGACCGACGGGTGGCAAGGCCATTATTTTTTCGCGAGAAACCCCAGTGACACTCCTTATCTGTGTCATTGGCTCGCCACCTTACCCGAGAAGAAGAGGGGGAAACCTCTAGCGATTGATGACTGGCTTCTGAAAATGATCGTTCATTTTCAACCGAGTTACGGTATCCCTGACAGTCTTACGAGCTTCCCACCAATGCTCCGCCACTTCTACTTTAATGACAACGGCACTCGTCCCCTAACTCGAGAGGATTTAGGTGGGTCTAGACATGATAGCCGTTTTTGTCTTGGTTCCGTGTTTATTTTGGGCTGTTGTTTCTTATTTGACTGTATTCATACTTGTTGGTATTTTTCCCATTTACTTATCACATCGTTCTTGATTCCGTGGACAGACTTAAGGATGAAGAGGATGTTTCGAGGTGAGAAGCCGGCAACTCGTCCGTCCGAGCCGGAGCCTGAATTTCAGGCATCCGAGTTCCAGCATCCCTTAGCCGCAGAATCTGAGAAACGATCTCCGAAGGAAGGGGCTCTAAGACCGAGGCCCCCCAAGAAGAATGTCGGGACTTCGCGTCCTCGAGGTGGGTCACGCGTTGAGGATCCCAAGCCTCCCCGACGGTCCTCGGCTGTAGTTGCGGTTTCTTCTCCGCCACCCTCCTCAACCGAGGAAGTGGTAGAGAAAGAGCCCACTTCGAAGAAGAGAAGGGCCGAGTTGGCCCTTGGGCCAGTCGGGTCCTCTCTTGGGCAAGTCGGGCCATCTCCGCCCCCCAACTTTGCACTTCATCTCTGCCAGAATGCAGAGAACGCCATTGCCGCTTGCCGGGCTTTGGCGTTTCCTCGAGACGTTGCCCACTTCGGGAAAATGAGTAAGGGTGACCGGCTTGAGTTGCTTTTACATAATATCACGCAGGTCAGTTTTATTTCGTACGCGCGAGTTAGTTCTTATCCTTATGTTTTTTATTCACAACTTGCATTTCTTGTGCGTGCAGCAATTCGCCATCGCCTTTTCGGGGCCCCTTGGGTGGGACGATGTCTCACGCGAGGCATATGATAACCAAAAGAAGGAGGTCGTTCAACTCCGGAAGGAGGTCCGATTTCTGAAAGAGAGTCTGGCGGTGGCAGAATCGTCGAAGGAGGGGCTTTTTGCCGAGGTGCGGAAGCTGCAAGAAGAGCAGAAGATTTTACAAGCCGAGAAGGACTCGTTGGCGTCGCATAACGCCAGCTTGGAAGAGAAAGCGAAGCATCTTTCGAATGAGCTCTTTGCAGCGGGGGTACAAGCGTCCGCTAACTTCGCCAAAGGAGTGAAGGAAGGGCATAGGCTGTTCCCGGGGTCATCCGAGGGTCTCCGTTTTATGGAGGCGTTCGTCGGTCGCTTTTTCGATCGGCTCTGGCGTTCGACGACGTTCACCCGACAAGCGTCCGGTCTGGCTCGCTTCTTCTTTTCGGAAGCGGTGAAGGCTGTTCGGAAGCGATTAAGCGGTGCTGGCATCGAGTTCCCGCTGGCCGAGAATGATCTTGCCGAGGACTTGCCGGATGACGTGATTCCGGGTTTTGAAGGCGATGTGAACGAGGACCCTGACTTGGAGTGGTGGAGGCAGGTGCATCGGGAGCTCGTTGAGGACTTCTCTCGCCAAGGGAGCTCTTCGGTGATCATCACCGATTTGGTTAGGGATGTTGAGACTATCAATGCAATGGCAAATCTCAACAAGACAACGTCTGACCTTACCTCATCTCCTCTTCCGTCTACCGGGGATCAAGGCGAAGCCAGGGTGGAGCCTTCCGAAAATACTTAGCCAATTTTTTCCTTTGTTCCCGCCCATGTACTTTTATGCTATGTATTCATATTTTTCCTTCTTCTTTTTGTTGTATGTTTTAAACAATCTTCTCTATTTTTCGTATATCAATATATCGGGAGCCCGTTTGTTTAAGCTTTGCTTTTCGTGCTTACTTATATCTTGATGTTATGTATTTCAAGAATAATCTTTAGATTCAGCGGTCTTATTGTTGGATTCGAGTTGAACCAACAACTCTTTTTAATTCGCATCGGTGATCATCCCTTGAATTCATCGACCTAAGACTTAGCCCGATCTTTGGCAAGCCACTTTCTGTTCATTGAAACAACTTACTCTTATTTTAGTTTAACCTTTGATTTTTATATCTCACTTATGCGCGCGACTTAACGCCTCATTTTAGTACGCGATTTAACGCCTCGGTGTGATACGCGATTTAACGCCTCGGTGTAATACGCGATGTAACGCCTCGGTGTAATATGCGATTTAACGCCTCAGTGTGATACGCGATTTAACGCCTCGGTATAATACGCGATTTAACGCCTCGGTGTGATACGCGATTTAGCGCCTCGGTGTGATACGCGATTTAACGCCTCGGTGTGATACGCGATTTAACGCCTCGGTATAATACGCGATTTAACGCCTCGGTGTGATACGCGATTTAACGCCTCGGTATAATACGCGATTTAACGCCTCGGTGTAATACGCGATTTAACGCCTCAGTGTGATACGCGATTTAACGCCTCGGTATAATACGCGATTTAACGCCTCGGTTGTAACTTAAATAAATAACACAAGGATTTTTTAACGTGGAAACCCTCCAAATAAGGAGAGAAAAAACCACGGGGCCTAGCCCAGCTCGAAAAATAAATGTTTATTGATGGTTTTTCTTTTACAGGATGTGTTACTTTTCTGCTTCTCTGACTCTCTGACTATCTCTCCTTTTTTTTTTTTTTTTTTTTTTTTTTTTACGCGAAGAAGCGCTTCAAGTGGATTACATTCCATGCCCGTGGTAATGGTTTTCCCTCTATATTTGCCAGCTCATATCCTCCGCCAGCCAAACACTTTGTGACCACGTATGGTCCTTCCCAATTGGCTTCCAGTTTTCCTGTGTGCTTTAGGGCATCAGCTCGTCGTAGAACGAGATCACCAGTCTGGAACGAGCGAGATCGGACCCCTTGATCATATCGGGCTTTGATCAAATTCTTGCTTCGTTCCATGTGTAAATAGGCTGCTTCTCGTAAGTCAAAGATCTCGTCCAACCGGGTTCTTAATTCACCGTCATTCGTCTCTTCATCAAATGTGGCTATGCGAAGTGTGTCCATTGCCACCTCTACTGGGATGACTGCTTCGGTTCCGTAGGTTAACCGAAATGGTGTTTCACCGGTAGCTGCTTTGGCCGTGGTTCGGTAAGACCAAAGGACCGAAGGTAACTCGTCTACCCAGCTGCCTCCTAGCTCGTCTATCCTCTTCTTTAGGCCGTTGACAATGGTTCGATTTGTGGATTCGACCTGACCATTGGCCTGAGGGTGCGCTACTGCCACAAACTTCTGCGTAATTTTCATCTCTTCACACCACGCGCGAATCTTCTTGCCATTGAATTGAGTGCCATTATCCGACACGAGGCTTCGGGGCAGGCCAAATCGGCAGCAGATATATTTCCAAATGAAATGCATGACCTCGTCCTCTGTTATTTTTGACAAAGCCTCGGCTTCGACCCACTTCGTGAAATAGTCCACCGCGACAATGAGGAACTTCTTCCTGCCAATGGTTTGGGGGAAAGGTCCTACTAGATCGATTCCCCATTGGGCAAAGGGGCATGGGGCGCTCATGATGATCATTTCCTCTCCTGGCTTATGGATAAGTGGGGAAAATTTCTGACATTGTGTGCAACGTTGCACATATTGATGGGTGTCTTTCTTCATGCCGGACCAATAGTATCCAACCCGATGTAATTTCTGTATGAGGGCCCGAGCTCCTCCATGTTCTCCACAACCTCCTCGGTGTACCTCGTCAAGAACGTGCTTTACCTCTTGCTTTCCTAAGCATCTCGCATCCACCGTGGTGAAGTTCCTTTTGTACAATATCCCATGTCGTACGTAGAAGTGTCTGGCTTTATATGCTAAGCGATGCTGCTCTCTACTTGTACCAGCTCGCTCTCCTCTGAAATACGCGAACAAGGGTGTTCGCCAATCGGGCTCCTCGTCGATCATCATGATTCCGGGTGTCGGAGTAAGGGCAATGAGAATGGAGATCTTTCTCTCAACGCAGTCGACGACTGACGACCCAATCTTAGCGAGGAAATCAGCTCGCTGGTTATCATTTCTCGGGATCTGATGCACAGTGCAAGCCGCGAAAGTTTCTTGTATTGCTCGGGCTTTGTTTACATATCCATTCATTCTATCATTTTTCACCTCATAATCCCCTTCTAACTGGTGTATTACCAGTTGAGAGTCGGAGTTTATTCGCACCACCCGTGCACCGAGTTCTTGAGCGATTTCCATACCTCAGATGAAGGCCTCATATTCTGCCTCATTATTGGAAACTCGTGGTAATTTAACAGCAAATTCGACCTCTATCCCTGTAGGATCGATGATTATTATCCCTGCTCCTGTCGCTGTGGATGACCCGTCCACGTAGACTGTCCACTCTTTTTCCATAGGTATTCTAGTGGTTTCTCGGATGAAATCTGCCAACGCTTGTCCTTTAACCGAGGTACGAGGTTGATATTGGATTTCATATTGCCCTAACTCGACAGCCCATTTAAAAATTCGTCCCGATGCTGTAGGTTGGCCTAGAGTTTGACGAAGTGGTAAGCTCGTTCGGATTACCATTGTGTGTGATTAGAAGTAAGGCCGGATTCGCCGCGTAGTGAGGACCAGCGCGTACGCTATTTTTTCAACTTCTGAATACCTAATTTCCGAGTTAGTGAGGATCTTGCTGATGTAATAGATCGGTCGTTGTTGACCACCTACTTCTTTGAACAAGACCGAGCTAATCGATTCGTCACCCACCGATAAATATACGAATAGGGTTTCACCTTTTTCAGGGGTGCTAAGGATGGGCAAGCGAGTTAGTGAAATTTTTAGCGCTTCGAATGCGAGTTGGCATTCTTCGGTCCATTCGAACAGGGCTGCTTTTCTCAATACTTTGAAGAAGGGCAGACTCTTATCAGCCATCCGTGATATGAAGCGAGCCAAAGCCACCACCTTTCCTGCTAAAGACTGAACTTCTTTGATGGACCGAGGAGGGGTCATCTGGAGCACCGCCTCGACTTTATCTTGGTTTACCTTGATACCTTCTCGATTAACTACGTATCCGAGGAATTTCCCGGCCTTCACTGCGAACGCCCACTTTGCAGGGTTCAATTTCATCCCATAAAGGCGAAGGGTGGCAAATGTCTCAGCTAAGTCAGCAAGGTGTGTGGAACACTTCTTGCTTTTGACCAGCATGTCGTCGACGTAAACTTCGATATTGCGCCCGAGCTGAGCCCGAAACATCCTATCCATTAATCTCTGATACGTAGCTCCCGCATTTTTCAGGCCAAAAGGCATCACCACATAACAATAGGTGCCCGTGGCTGTGATAAAGCTCACTGCAGGTTGGTCCCTTTCCTCCAACAGGATCTGGTGGTACCCCTGCGAAGGGTCCATCATACTGAGTAGCTCGCATCCGGCGGTAGCATCTACGAGCTGGTCTATACGGGGCAAGGGATAGTCATCCTTCGGGCAGGCCTTGTTTAAGTCCCGAAAATCAATGCACATCCGCCACTGTCTATTAGTCTTTTGTACCAACACCGCGTTGGACAACCATGTGGGGAATTGGATTTCCCTAATATGCCTAATATCGAGAAGTCGTTGGACTTCTTGCTTGATAATTTCGTCCTTTTCGATGCCGAAGTGTCGCCACTTTTGTTTGATAGGTTTGCACTCGGGTCACAGATTGAGCCTATGTACAGCGGTGCGAGGTGCGATACCAGTCAAATCGCTGGGTTGCCATGCGATGTTGTCTACATTAGATCGCAATAGTGCTATCAACTCATCTCGAAAAGGTGGTTCTAGGCCTTTGCTTATCTGGGTCTGCTTCGACATGCCGGGGTCAAGGTCAATTGTCATCAACTCATCCATGGGCTGTACATGAGCGACTTTATCTTCCGGATCAATTCGAGGGCGCTTCTCGTCTCCCAGATCTTCTTTAGTGAAGGTATCACGTCGCCCTTTCTCCGCCACTTTGACCATCTCGACGTAACAGGATCTTGACTGAGCTTAATCACCCCGGACTTCTCCTATTACTCCGTCAACCGGAAATTTGAGTTTTTGGTGAATAGTCGAGGGGATCGCCCGGAAGATGTGCATCATTGGCCGTCCTATCACGATATTGTACGAGGTAGTGGACCCCTCGACAATGACAAAGTTGACAGTTTGCGTACGTGCTCGAGGTGGTGTTCCCATGGTGACGGGGATCTTGACTTGTCCGATCGGAGTCAAGGATCCTCCTGTGAACCCAAATATCGGGGTAGTGACAGGGAAGATTGGGAGATCAAGTTCCATTTGCAGGAAGCACTCGTAGTTCTATCATGCTGCCTTTTCTATCGGATAGAAACTCCCTTTCCAAAAAGGTGGCATTTCTCAAAACAAACGTCTTTGCTTATTTGACATAATAGAATTCATATCCCATTGAGTCTTCGGGATACCCCACAAAGTAGCATAAGTCGGATTTACTATCCAACTTATCTCCCAATAATCGCTTCACATAAGCGGGACAACCCCATAGCCTATTATGTTTGAAGTTAGGTTTCCGGGAATGCCAAAGTTCATAAGGTGTGGATTTAACTTCTTTGGTGTTAATTCTATTCATCAAATACGCGGTAGTGCGAAGTGCATGACCCCACAAGTATGCCGGTAAGTTGGTGAACCCCATCATAGATCGAACCATATCTGATAAGGTTCTATTCCGACGTTCGGAAACTCCGTTAAGTTGAGGAGTTCTAGGTGGAGTCCATTGAGATTGTATTCCATTCTCTTTTAGATAGTCACTGAACTCGATGCTCAAGTATTCTCCACCACGATCGGATCGTAGTTTCTTAATACTTTGTCCGAGTTGCTTCTCTACTTCGTGTCTAAAATCTTTGAACTTTTCAAATGTTTCGGACTTGTACTTCATCAAGTACACGTACCCATACCTAGAATAATCGTCGGTAAAGGTAGCGAAGTAGTTGTATCCACCCTTCGCACTAACACTTAGTGGACCACATACGTTTGTATGGATCTAATCCAAAAGACCTTCTGCCCGCTCCATTTTCCCTTTGTAGGGTGACTTGGTCATTTTACCTTTAAGGAAAGATTCACAAGTTTGTAGTGATTTCACGTCGTCCAAAGTGAACAATCCTTCACTAACAAAATCGTTCATCCTTCTTAAAGAGACATGACCTAATCTAGCGTGCCAAAGTTGTGCGGGGCTTTGATCTATCTCGTTACGTTTTGCTAATATAACATTAATAGGTATTTCACTTGGACTTAGTTCATATAAGTTGTTTAATAGTCATCCCTTGCAAATCAAATTTTCATTCTTTTGTATAATGCAAATCGAATTTCCAACACAAAAGTAAAACCTTCAATATCTAATACATGAATAGAAATAAAGTTTCTAATGAGAGACGGAACAAATGAAAAATCGTTCAAAACAATAGGAAAACTAGAATCCAAAACATTTAAGTAAATCGTGCCAATGGCTTCAGCAACAACTCTTACTCAATTCCCCATCCTTAGGTAGGTCTCACCCGGTCTAAACTTTCTACTTCTTGTCATTAGCTGCAAATCCTTACATAAGTGTGAGCCACAGCCCGTATCCAATACCCAATAAGAAGAATTTACAGACAAATTTACGTCAATGAAATATGTGCCCTTTTCAGAACGTTTCTTCTTTAGGTAAACCTTGCAGTTGCGGCGCCAATGTCCTTTCTTTCCACAATGATGGCAAGCATCATCAACTTGCTTGCTGATCTTTTCCTTGGGGCCCCCACTACCTTCACCCACTTCGAACTTGCTGTTTGGGAAGGGAACTCTTTCCTTTCTCTTCTTTTGGGAAGAAATCTTCTTTCCAGAAGTAGCAGCAATAAGAACATACTTCTCTTTCTTAATGGTGGACTCGAAACTGACCAACATGTTCATTAACTCATCCAAGGGAGGATCTAGTTTGTTCATGTTGAAGTTCACTATGAACGATTCATAGGAACTAGGAAGAGACAACAAGATAAAATACAACGAGAGCTCGGTAGGGAGGGTGACATCGAGATTCACTAGCTTTTCAAGGAGAGTGATCATTTTGAGACAATGCTCGTGGACCGAAGTCCCTTCGCGCAGTCTCGCCGTGATCAACTCCTTTGTAGCAGCGTACCTCGATGCCCTAATATTCTCACTATACATGCTATCGAGATGAGCCTTGATATCGAAAGCATGTAAGTGAGACTCATATTTCCTCGCAAGCGCGGGCTCCATGGCGGCTATAATATAACACCTAGCATGAGTGTCATCTTTCTTCCATGCTTCATAAGATTCCTTTTCAGCATCAGTCGTTGTGGCAGGTATAGTGGCAGGAAGTCTCTCGTTAAGAACATAGAGATGCCCCTCAACGGTTAGCGTAAGTTTAAGACTACGCAAACAATCTAGGTAATCAGGGCCATTGAGTTTATTGTCGAGGATTGACATTATGGGATTCTTATACATGATTATCTGAGTTGTTTAGAGAAGAGGATTATTAGAGATTCGTATTAAATGAATTTTACAATTAAATGTTTGTTCTTAGTTATTTAATTGTTCTCCCACTAATTTTGTCGAGTTCCACTTCCCTCTAGTAGACAAACGAGAAAACCGATTTTTCTTTAATGGGCTATAGGTCCAATAGAAATATATAACCCGTAGTTAATCTAGCCCGATTATGTTTGCCCAACAGTAGATCACAATCAATCATATCCATTATATGACCCTAAATTAATTTTCCTCACACTTGATAATGACCTAAGTTAATCTCGCGAATTCAAAATCGTCGTGTGTCAAGTCTAACCTACCAATCAAAGATGCTCATATAACTTAATTATGCCAAACTGATGCAGTCCCTAGTTAATCTAGCCGACCACGTTAATCTAGCATAACCCTTTTCTATGGCTACCTTCATCGTTATGTCAATTGAATTACAACTTACTTTACCATAGCACTCCCCGCTAACACGGCTTACTGCACTACAGTAAATGGCTACACATAATTCAACCGTTGGGAGAAGGAAAGAAAAATTCAACAAATTGGTTTTTCTTTATAGCTTGAAATAATTCTTAATTAGATTAAGAATGAGGGATTTTATTAAAATGTTTTATCTCATCAGAAGGTTCGGGTTGGTCTATGTGATTCCTACATCTATGTTCTCTAAAGGTACATGGAAGCGCATATTGTCCTAAGAGGAACATACGACCTAACTATATAATTAATTACATTAATTAATTATCGGGTTTTCAAAATAATTATAGGACCTCAACTAGCATAATCATTCAAATAATGTTGAGGTACTATGAATTAAGTTGAAGTATAATCAATATTATATGTGTGTTCCATTAATTAAAATCAATTTAACAATTTAAATTAATTAATTAATCTAACACATATTTACTAAAATAGATGATTGTTGATTCGATTATCTAATTGGGATTAATTGAAAATAATTTTTCCAAAATTAAAATACATTTATTTTAAGTTTAATTTTAGAAATCTGAAATAAATTTTTTTTTCAGTGAACCGGTTTGGCCCCACCGGTCTGACCGGTTCGGACCGAAACGGTCCGGTTCGGACCGAAACGGTCCGGTTCGGACCGAAACGGTCCGGTTCGGACCGAAACGGTCCGGTTCGGACCGAAACGGTCCGGTTCGGACCGAAACGGTCCGGTTCGGACCGAAACGGTCCGGTTCGGACCGAAACGGTCCGGTTCGGACCGAAACGGTCCGGTTCGGACCGAAACGGTCCGGTTCGGACCGAAACGGTCCGGTTCGGACCGAAACGGTCCGGTTCGGACCGAAACGGTCCGGTTCGGACCGAAACGGTCCGGTTCGGACCGAAACGGTCCGGTTCGGACCGAAACGGTCCGGTTCTGACCGGTCCAGTTGACCGAAGTGGGCCGGGTCAGTCGGACCGAGAACCGGTGTGACCGTCCCGAATCCACAGGATTCGGTCAATTGGATCGAACATAACCATCGAACCGGCCGGTTCGATCCGAATTAAATAAAACCGACGTTTTAAAATTAAATTTCATATCTGATTTTCCAATTTTAAACAATTTTAAGCTGGAAAAATTCTAAACAATATTTCAAAAATATTTTAAACTTTCGATAACTCCTAATTACATAATACAACAATTGCTACTTTAATAAATCGAACTTGCATCAAAATTATAGCATATTAAAAACGAAATTAATTGCGCAACGAGCTCTGATACCACTGTTGGGAATCAGACACGTGTACGCAGCGGAAAAAAAAAATTATGTGAATTAAACGAATTTAAAACACATAATCACATGCCTGATAATTGTAAACAATTAATTGCGTACCTTTGCGCTTCCAGCCAAATTAAAATCAATATACATGCGGATTATATAATCGACATTAAATCAATTAGCATGCTCGCATTAAATCAATTAATCATGCTCGCAGTAAATAACGAATTTCATGTAATCACATAATATACATAAATTCATACAATATACGTACGATACGAACATACATATTTAATCTAAATTTAATCGAATCAAATAACTACGAATTCGAAACTTTACCTCTTGAAGCGTGAGGTAGGCGCACGAAACGAAACAAGATTGCCACAGAAACCAATCCGTGCAATCCGGAGCAGCGACGGCGAAGTGGTGGCCGCAACGGCGTGAGAAACGGCGGCGCGTGTGGTTCACGCGCTGTCTTCAGGCGGCGCGTGCGTCGTTGGCTTGGTGGTTGCTCCTCGATTCTTTGATTCTTCGATCTTCCTCCTCTCGGATTTCACCTCGTATACTTAGATCTACTAAAAGGTGGCACTAGACACGCAATAGTTAGAATAAAACGGAAGAAACGAAAAGAGAAAATAACTACTAATAGGATCGGCCAAGGGGTGGCCGATTCCGTCGAGTTAGCGACGGCGGCAGCAGTGGTGGCCGCGGGTTGAGGTCGGCCGAGAGAGAGATGAGAGAGGCTAGGGTTTCGTATTAGGGTTACGTATGTGCAAGACCTATAAATCAAGTATTTATAGTGTCTTGCATAAAAGCCCTAACAGGCTTAAGTTGGACCGGGCCCAACAACTTAAGTTCGTTATTCCCTTATTCGCTCGTTTCTCTCTATTCAATGATCGGAAAATTGTAATGATTACATTTTCGGAATCATTATAATGTCCTCGTCATTGCGAGTGCCAACTCTCGATTTCCAACTTTTCGAAAGTGGAAACCCTAATTCAGTGCACTTTCTAAATTTTGAAATTTCCCGATTTAGAAAGTTCACTAAGTTGTTCGCCTATTCTTTTACTTTTCTTATTCTCTACGAATGTTGGCCCCAATCATATTGACTTCCAATCATGCAAAGATAAAATATTTTTCTCTCTGACCGTTTATTCAAAGATCTCATGTGCACGAGCAGTGTGACCCTCGATGGCTCAGGTGTAAGCTAGCCGTGGGCCCACAACCCTTTGTGGTCAAAACTTGTCCCTTAGAGTTATGATTAAGATGAAGCTCGTTTCACCTTAATCACCCAACGAATCAAGATTGGCGTCTAGGAACTACGCATCATGATTCACTAGATACAAATGAAGTGCCTGCAAGAATCTTTTTGTATAGTTAGCGTACATTACGATCCCTTCGATTCATATGCCCCGATTGAACTAGAGGCAGTGGTTCATCGAGACCTCCTTAGTAGTTCAATGATTGTGCGATCGTTCTAAGTGTGGTAATCGATACGTGCATGACTTAGAGAATCAAATTCTCTAATCATCACTTAGTCAGCTCTGGCTAGAGACTTAGAGATTACAAACTATGAGAACACACAGGACATCAAAGACTATTCTAGCGATCGAATCCCCGACTATAATGCATAGACCTCTCACTAGATTTCGGACTGCACGAACACTGGCCCTTGGGGCGGTCCTCGGTGGAACTCAGGGACAGGTCACGACCTAATGAAGTCATGGTGATGTCTAGGTCATAAGGACTAATGATGTACAACTATGCCATAGATATCTCTACTCGATTATTGAGAACCACTTAGATATTTCTAGGGTAAGTGAGTTCAGTGAACTCGTCAACTTACGAGCACCCACTTATGCATGCCGATATCACAATACCGTTTACTGATGAGATGCAGTACACATACACTAAGTGCTAGTCTCTTAATGGGAAAGGTCAATATCCTCATTAGTGGCGTAACCCTTCGACTAGGAACACGTTTAACAGTTATAATACGAAAGTAAATATCTCACGATCCTAACAATCAACTACTCGTACTTGTAATAACTGTAAGGACTATATCTATGCTTGTGACAAAGGGACAAAGATATAGAATGCCTAGGTGTTTTATCATTAATACGAAAAAAGTTTGTTTATTCTATAATAAATATGAAAGACCACAGCCACAAGTTGGCTTGTTGGTCACCTACTCTAACACGGACAAGAAACCTGCTGCGGTGAACTGGATTGAAGGGAAGGGAAAATCGGTTGTGTGCGAGGCCATCATCAAGCATGAGATTGTGAAGAAGGTGCTCAAGATTGATGTTGCTTCATTGGTGGAGCCAAACATGCTCAAAACCTGGGTGGTGTGGTGACGATGGGGAGGCTGATTTGGGTTTTTAGTGGATCGAACGGAGGACGACGCGTGTAGAGAATTTCGCGCAGGCTGAAACCTTAATCGACTATGTACATGTTCATAGTCGATTAAGCTAATCGACTATGTTCTGGTAGTCGATTAAGGTTGATCGACTCCAGTTTTTTTTTTTTTTTTTTTTTTTTTTGGATTTCTTGTTTATTGATTTCAATTGTATAAATCATTTATAATGTTTGTATATTTTTTGTTTTTTGTAAAATATAGTTGATTTTGCATTTTTTCGCAGTTGTAATTTGTTATGTTAAGTAGCAGATTCTTAATCGACTATGCTTCATTATAGCCGATTAATATACTTGATATAGAAAAAAAATTTAAATTTTTTTTTTTTTTAAATTAAAGAATTTCCTTAATCGACTATGAAGCATAGTCGATTAAGGCTAATCTACTATGCTTCATAGTCGATTAAGGAAACTGATACATAAAAGACTGGAAAAAAAATAAAAAATAAATAGCTGAGCGCGTGACCCAGTGATGATGTGGCGGGCGGGGGCAAAGCGGGAAAACATAATGGCTGAAAATGGGTGTGGGCTTTTCTCAAATGGAGAAAAATATTTTGGGCCTCCCTCCATTAAAAAAAGTAATAAGGAGGTTTCCGCAAAGAGCCCCTAGATATTAAAATAATGGAAAGTGAATAGGAGGAGGGTAAATTTGGAATAATAGAAAAGTTGAATCTGTCACTAATAATATAATGGGCTCCATCTTTTCTATTTTTCTTTTAAATAGATTTATGATAAACGTATTGATTTTGATTTACTCTTGAATTGTTGGACGAATAAGATGAAATGAGAAATAAGGTAGAAAGGGCATATAATGTGGAGATGGTGGTGTATAATTAAATTAGTAAAATAATAGAAATTATTGAGGATATTTAAGATATTTATATATAATTATTTTAAGTTATATAAATAAAATGGTGAAATGAGAGGATTTCGTGGTGGAAATAGTAGGTCTCTTAAAAAATCGTAGAGGGAGTTTTCACTAATAGCTCTTATAATAAATTAATAATATATAATACATGAATAAAGTATCTCTTATATATCAAAAATTATATCTATAACGACAACACCGTCTCGTTTTTTCTATCATTATATATTTGATTTTAATTTTTTTCTTATAAAGCTTTGAATTTAGTTACTGTTTTGAATAGATTTAAGATAAATGTATTAATTTTGATTTACTCTTGACATTTATCATGATTTTATTAACGTGGATTTCAATTTAAAATTATATGCTTGGTAATTCAATTTAATTTCTAAATAGTTTCGCATAAAACTTATAAATTATTAAAAGAGTAACATGTTTAAATTATGGCGGATTTTGACACGTGAAGGTTAGGTTGTACTATAAACTCGCCATCGACCCGTATATCCTAAACCCGTCAAAAACCCACAAGTTTGGTTCCTTAAAATCAAGAACTGTAGGTTGGCGGGACGATTATGGGTTTTGTGCTAGAACCCGCATGTTTATGATTCGCGCACACCCCTAATCCACATACCTCGAATTCACCATTTGATCGCCTAAAAAAGGCGAACAAATAATCGGTACTCCTTCGCAAATACTCTCCAGCGTCGAATTCCATTCACTATGCGTCCAAAATCCACCAACTGCAAACTGAGACAGAACTTCTTGTTGTGGGGCCCACTTCACAATGCAACTCCTCTCCCTAATTGAATCCGAAACTGGAGGTCATTTCCTGTTGTGTTCCGGGCGTTCCAGAGAACCATGGTCCCAATAATTCATGTTTAATTTTTCCATTATTAAGTAGAAGAAATAAAAAATATGTATTTAAAGCATGCTTATAATTAAATTAAATTATTATTTTTTAACATGTGGATAAAATATAGGGCAATTCCATTTTCCACCCCTTGTACTTGGGTCAAGATTAATTTACCCCATTTTACTTCCGGTTGCATCGATTTACCCTATGTACTTGTAAAATTGTACCAATGTAGTCATTGGCGTTAGTTTTCATATTTCTAACCTTGGCATTGTTTGGTCAGGCCTGGAAAATTACAAAAATGACCGTGGCTTCTCCACTTTCCATTGTGTTGTCCCTTTGGTTTATAAATGAGCTAATATCACATACCTCCCTGTGTTATTTATAATTGTAGAAAAACTCCCTTGTGCTAAAAAAATTAGTAAGAAGCCCCCTATGTTGCTGTAGACGCATAAAATTTATTAATTTGTTAATTAAATTAGCCAATTAAATTGTGTCTAAATTAAATTATAATTTATGTTGCAAAATAAGTTATAGAGATAATTATCAATTAATTATTGGCCAATAGGATTATTTCTTCTCTTCAAAGTTATAAGAGATAAATATCAATTTAAAGAGAGTCAATCAAATCGCGCCACATCATCAAGAAGACTTTATGTAGGACTCTTATTCTACCACTATAAATAGGGACCCTCCCTACACAATTCAAAACACAACTCAAGAAGAAGAAAAATCGTAGGAGAAAATTCCCTCTACAATATTCAAGTCGTTCTTCATCAAATTCAAGTCGTTCTTCATCAAATCGAGGGCGTTCTTCAACAAATCAAGATCGAAGGAAGATTGAAGGGCCAAATCCATCAAGAATTCTAAGATCTTCAAGTCAAAGTCCGTCAAAGTTCAACAAATCAAGATCGAAGGAAGATTGAAGGGCCAAATCCATCAAGAACTCCAAGACCTTCAAGTCAAAACCCGTCAAAGTTCAGCGTTTGATCCGAGATTCAAGTCGCAAGACCCTCGGAAGACGTTATTCAAATCCAAATCAAATCCGGAGAAGATCAAGTCAACGACCCGTCTCCGAAATTCAAAGTCAAACACATATTGTTCTTGAGAGAAGAATCAGAGTATTAAATTAGAGTTTGTAACCCGCAATATTTATTTTTAATTCAATAAATTATCTTTGTGCAAGTATTTTCTTGTTTTTCTAAATCGCACATAAGAATTTGTTGTTACAAATTTTGGCACGCCCGGTGGGACATCTCTACCTCTCATCTCTTGTCTCTCTCTCTCTCGAAGATCCTCGAAGTGTTGCAGTAACTGCTCTACGTTCGCAATGAAGACTGCTACTTCTGATTCATTAAGTGTGGGCTTAGTTACAATGAGTATGGCTAAGAAGCTGCAAGCATCCTCAGAGACTAGCTCGGCGCCCCAAACCATTCAGAAAGGCTTACCACCTCTTGTCAATACAAGCGCAGACGTGGAAGGTTCAAAACAAGAGATTTCACAGCCCACGCCTCGTTCAACATCAAGCTAGTCAGAGGTGGCATCCGTCATGACAACAAACACTACAACCATGGAAGAGCAAATTGCAAGTTTAACAAAGGCCATTGAGGGACTCGCAAAGCATGTTCAACAACGAGATTCTCAAATTGCCAAGTTGATCAACAAGATGGACAAAGCCGATGCTAGTCAAGCTGCGGAGAATCAGATAGAGGCTCAAGACAAAGTCGAGAAATCCACAAAGCAACATCCAGTTGAAAACGAGAAGGCTCCAGCTCAAGAACTTCAAGTTTCTCCAGAAGGGATGATTCATGTAGATCAAGTGATGACGCTGATCAGTGGAACCATCAAAGACAAGTTGCAAGGAAGCTCGAAGTCTCCATCAACCTATGTCAAGCCATACACGCAAAGGATTGATGATCCAAGGATGCCAATGGGCTATATACCTCCAAAGTTTCAACAATTTGACGGCAAAGGCAACCCCAAGCAACATGTGGCACACTTCGTCGAGACTTGAAATGATGCCGGGACGTAGGGAGATCACCTCCTCAAGCAATTTGTTTGATCGCTCAAAGACAATGCGTTTGATTGGTACATTAATTTGGGGGCAAACTCCATTGATAGTTGGAAGCACTTAGATGAAGAATTTCTCAACCGCTTTTACAGCACTCGAAGAACAGTCAGCATGATTGAGCTCACAAATTCCCGTCAATGGAAGAAGGAACCTGTCATAGACTACATCAACCGTTGGAGAAATTTGAGTCTTAATTGTAAGGATCGACTGTCTGAGACATCAACTATTGAACTGTGCATCCAAGGAATGCAATGGGGACTCCGATATATCCTTTAAGGAATTCAACCTAGAAGTTTTGAAGAGTTGGCCACTCGAGCACATGATATGGAATTGAGCATAATTGCAAATGGAGTTAAAGAACCTTCAATCCAAAAGTCACACCAGCTCAATAAAGAACAAGTCGAAGAAGAACAAGAAGATCATGAGGATGGGGGCAAGTCTTTTGAAGAAACAACATCCTATGCAACGTGACAAGTAAAATCAAATGAAGCACTCCTTGACACGAGTTTAAAAGGTCTACATGTCCAAATC